>NW_007739304.1:0-4671 GCF_000696425.1 Galeopterus variegatus | reverse complement strand
ACCCAGGGCATTAAAAGAGATCTCAGCAGTAGGTGCCCCAGAACTCGTTCCCTAGAAATCAACACTGGTCTTTCCATTTCTGTGTCTCAAACCAAAATCAAAAGTCCCCAGAGAGAGTGCTGCCTCAAGCTATAATAATCTAGCTTGTATTAGACTGATAGTCCCAGAAAGAATAACTAGGAAAGCTAGAAATTTTTAAAAATATGTTTGAAGTCTTCTGAAAGTTCAAATTTTATTGTGATTGTTTTCTCTCTCTCTCTCTCTCTTTCTCTCTCTCTCAGAACTGTGGTTACTAGAGATGGGAAAGGGAGAGGGAGAGAGGGGTCAGCAAGAATTTGGTTAATGGACGTAAGGAATTATTACCTGTAGTAATGATGATATGCTAATTATCCTGATTTGATCATCACATATTGGACACAAGTATTGTTAGTAAACTCTGTACCCCACGAATATGTATTACTGATTATGTTTCAATAAAAAATAAAAATAAAAAATAATTAAAAAAAAATAAAAAAATGAAAATAAAACCTACTCAGTATATGTAAGAAATGTAGTAATCATTCCTAGATAATGTAAACACACAGTTAAAAATACACATTTGATGAGATTAATTAAGTTAAAATGGACTACTTAAGAAGTTGAATTTATCAGAGAATACTGAAGTAATAATTCTAATTTATGAATAGTAGCACTTCTTCCTCCTTTATACATATACATTCTATATGGAGCAGTCAGTTAAGAATTGAAAAAGTAGGGGGAAAAACCTTCCCCTTCAGGTCACAGCTAAATAGGTCTAAAAAGGTAAAAAGATAGACTAAGGCTAATTATGTAAGTCCAATTATGACTTATATAATTAAAATTTTCAACAAACATACTAACAAAAATAATTGTTATTAAAACAGAATATAAAAATTGTTTAATTCAACTAAAACATTAAAATATACATTATTTCTAGAAATGGCAATTGTTCTAATATATTCTGGCCAAAATAGTCTTCCCACCTATACATGATTAAACATTTTACTTGGAAATGGCTCACTTCAAAGATTTTATGAATATCTGCTTTGACTTAATTTTGATAAAGTTATCAAATCATTATTGATTTTTCTGATGTACCCATAAAAACAGTTTGAAAATATATCATAAAAATTACTATTTAAAATATGTAATGTATAGATTCTGTTATATGATAGCTTAATTATTTTAAGTTATAAAAGACATACATTAGGATTATATAACTAAGAAGGAACTTTGGTGGAGAAAAATTTCTTCTTCCAGGGTAGCCCAAATGAATCCACACTAGACCTAATAACTATCCCTAATTTTGTCCACTTACTTCTTCCTGTAAAGTTTTAGGTTTACATATCGGTTAGTGCAGAAAAGTTCCTTATCTTCATTTAGACCAATAGCATAAGACATTCAAATGACCTTTGATAACACTTTCTTTTTCCTTTGAATCAGAAAAGTGCTCTCTGTTTCAAGCCATCAGAACTAATTAAGCCAAGTTGCATTATTTTGACTGAAACAATAGTTATTTATTGAAAGGCTCAACTGAAAGGAGTTATAGATTTTCAATACAAAAGGGTAAGAAAAAGAAAACCAACTCTTAAAAAATTTGAAGATAGCAATCTTTGACATCAGTGTACTTAAAAAAGAAAGATTCCTCCTACCTCACAGCCATATGATTGATTACATTAGCTTTCTTCTATTACTCTGCAACATTTGGAATCTACCTTTACATACTAGGAAACTGCACCGGAATAGTTCAGAGAATGTTTAAGAAAAGAAAACCCTCAATATTCTGCACCGGAATAGTTCAGAGAATGTTTAAGAAAAGAAAACCCTCAATATTCTCCAAAGTAAAAAATAATTTTGGAGATAAATTACTAAAGAACTATAGGCAGTTCTTTATCTACCTATCTAGGTAGAAATAGCAGGAAATGGGAAAAACTGATAGGGATGAACCTTTCCCACACCCACCAACCTGTAACAAACATTACAATCCAGGAGGGTGAGTTTCAAAAGCAATCACCAAGTCTCTAGTTTTTGGCAGGAGAAACACCATGCTATCAATAATCTCTGCCATTTTTCTAAACCTCCTCAGGCTAACTCCTGGAGACACATCTAGAGCTGGTGCAGATTATGCTGATTCCGTCTCCCCTACTCATCTGTGCCCCCCACACTGCAGAGGAAGCTTAGAGGGGATGGTGCACAGTGACGCAGAACAGCCTGACAGGACAGGCAGCCTGCCCACAGTAGGCTCCCAGGAATTAGTGAGATCTTTTATTAAGCAAGTGTAGAATGGATCTGGCTACTGAGCTGGTTTCTCCAGAACACACCATAACGAAGAGCAGTGTACATGTAACAGCCACAGTTTTCTCTGTAACCAGATGATTAGGCTTGATTAGTCCATGAGAAAATTGGAAACAGGGAGGAGATTTTCAAAGGGATTAAAAGGTCTTGATGGCTCTGACCCACTGAGAAGCCTGAGTTGAAATCTTAATTAAAAATTCTGATTCAAAGATCACTGAATGATCTGCCCATCAAAGGAAAGCTCTTTGGTCTACACCTTGTTCCTGGAGAATAGCACAGAGCTTCACAAAACACATGTGGGCACACTGTGTGGCCACAAGCCCTCACATTAGCCTGATCATGCCAAGTTTGCCACAGAGCCTGAAAAATCAAGTGCTCTTTTATTTTCCTTCTTCATTAAACCTTAAACAGTGAAGTCTGAGAGGCAGCAATGCTTTTGTTTACACATCTGTTCAAACAAAAGAGTAAAAAAGAAATCTCTTTTTGGGTAAGGGCCAAATCCTGTAAACACATAAGTCATAAACTTGCTTGTCTTTGCAAAGGAGGGAACCAGGAGTACTATAAAAACATGTAGCACACTATAAGTGAATTCATTCAAATGGCATCTGAGAGTCTAAGATGACAAAAATTTTTAAGGATCTTTGCACAAGTGTGAAAATCATCAAAGTTATCATTCAAAGTTTCTGCCTGGAGATAGAAAATATTACTGTAAATGTAGTTTTTGACAAAAACCAAAGGCAACTATGGGCTACCCCTGAATTGTCTTAACTCACCATCTGGAGAAAATCCAGCTGGTTAGAAGACCCACCACAAATATCCATTAAAGTCAAATTTTCTGCCTAAGTTTAAAAATGACATTCAAATCTGCAAAAACCAACACTTAGATTCAAATCTGAAACCTCTTTTGGGGGTAGAGGGAGATTAAAGCTTATAACTATGGTTCTGCTTTCCTCCTGGAAGGAGTTAACAGTTACAATTCAGGGAAACTATTTTTTTAAATAGTACTTTTTTTTCTGAGTGAGCCACAAAAGGACAACTTTATATTGGCTATCTTGAGCCTATTTTTTATCCCCAAGAGTGGAAGTATCTCTTCAAATGAACACATATCAAATTCAATCTGAGAGAAGAAGCTTGTGGAAATTCAGACTCACTGAATTGGGTGACACTGCCCGAGAAACCCATCTATCTAAAAGGTAGAGCAAAGTGATGGTGTGGGGAGAGCGGGTAAATGCCACAGGACACATGCTACAAAGAGAAGCATGTAAACTCCATCTCCCTGGGATCTGTGAACCCGAAGGCAATGCCATTCATGGCCATAGCAGACAACTTGTGGGAAAGGCCCAGGTGAGATCATGGCAATTACCTTCACCAAAGCCTGCAGACATACAAGGAGGAATCTTTGCCAATATCCTCTGTCCTCCATGGGAGGGCGGTCAGGGAGTAAATTCTCTTTAACACCGCCTACAAACAAGGGCTGGGATGTGATTTGGGGCTTTTCCAGGTAGCAGTCTGAACCCTGGACTGAGCACCACAGGCCCTGGGGTCTGGGCCTTACTCAGCCACTTCAAGTGGATACACTTGAAGAGGTTTTGTACCTTTCTGAGCTTCATTATCTGGCGGATAATGAAGGACTGATTTGGGGATCGAAATCTAGGGAATGAGAGATTTGGATCTGGGACTCCTATAGGTCTCTTTCATATATAAAATTCACAATTCTACCAGTCGTTATAGAATCTCCAGTAAATAGTAGTGGACAGGTCCATAGCATTTAGCTCCGACCTCATTTTCAAATCTTTATATGAGGGTGCTTTAAAAAATTTGTGGGGAGCCCCCCGGCCAGCGTCAGGAGGGCAGGGAAGAGGAGCCTGCCCAGATCGTCTCTCCACCACANCACACACACCTTACGGGACTGGTAGGGTGGAGCAGACTTTCTGCAGAGGTCCAAGATCTGAATGAAAATCCCTGCCAAAATGAACAAACACCCTTGGGCCAGCCCAGTGCTGCACTGCTATAGTGCGCCGCTTGGGAAGCACAGTGGCGCTCCCGCCGAGGGTTCGGATCCCACATGCAGACCGGCCGCTCGCTGGCTGAGCGAGGTGCGGGGGCAACGCCGAGGGTTGCGATCCCGTTGCCGGTCCCGGTCCGGTACGGGCGCGACACTGAGGGTTGCGATCCGTTGCCGGTCACGAAAAAAAGACAAAAAAAGGAAAAAAAATAAATAAATAAAATGAACAAACACCCAAAAAGAGATACCAGAAATGCAAAAAAAAAAAAACCAAGAAAGTACACCACCAAACGTTAATAAATCTCAAATTCTAGATCCTATAGAACAAGAAGCCCTTGAAATGAATGACAGGG
>NW_007739303.1:17610-37395 GCF_000696425.1 Galeopterus variegatus | reverse complement strand
GGAAATGGTGCCTGCCCTTAAGTGTTCTACAGTGTGGTAAGTGTATTAGTCCATTTCTTTTTCTTTTTTTTTTTTAAAGATGACCGGTAAGGGGATCTTAACCCTTGACGTGGTGTTGTCAGCACCACGCTCAACCAGTGAGCTAACCGGCCATCCCTATATGGGATCCGAACCCGTGGCCTTGGTGTTATCAGCACCACACTCTCCGGAGTGAGCCACAGGCCGACCCGTATTAGTCCATTTCTGTTGCTTATAACAAAATACCCGGAACTGGATACTTTATAAAAGCAATATTTGTTGCTTACAGTTTCTGAGGCTGGGAAGTCCAAAGTCCAGGGAACACCTCCGGTGAAGGTCTTCCTTGGCGGTAAAGCAGGGGTCTCATGTGGCCAAATGGTGGAGTGGAGAGAGAGCGAGCTCCTCGTGCGCTTTCCTTTTAGAGCCCTCAGAAGCACACCTATGACCACCATGAAACCACTAACTTAGTCACCTCTTCAAGGCCCCACCTTCCAATGATCATAATAGGATTTCCCACCCTCAACAGTTACAGCAGGGATTAAGCTTTAATGACTTTGGGGGGCCATTCAATCCACTGCATTCCACCCCTGGCCCCCCACAGTTTATGTCTGGCTCACAAGTAAATACATTCATTCCATCCCCAAAGTCTTAACTTGTTTCAATCCAAAAGTTCAAAGTTCAAAGTCCCATCTGTGAAATCAAAACAAGTTATCTACTTTCAAGATACAATGGTGAGACGAGCATAGGATACATATCCAAAAAGAGAGAAAAAGGCCAATAGGAAGGGGTAACAGGTCCCAAACAAGTCCGAAACCCAGGAGGGCGGGCATTAAATCTCAAAGCTGGCAAATCACGTACCTTGACTCCATGTTCTATAGTCTGAATTTGTGTTCCCCCAAAATTCGTATGTTGAAATCCTAACCCTGAAGGTGATAGTATTAGGAGGTGGGGCCTTTGGGAGGTGATTACATTATGAGAGTGGAACCCTCACAAATGGGATTTGTGCCCTTATAAAAGAGGCCTGAGAACCCCTTCCACCACATGAGGACACAGTGGAAAGATTCTGTGAGCCAGGAAACAGGTCCTCAACGGATACTACATCTGCCGGCAAATTCATCTTGAACTTCCCAGCCTCTAGAACTGTGAGGAATAAATTTCTGTTGTTTATAGGCCACCCAGTTTAGTTATTTTTATTATAATAGCCCACGCGGACTAAGACACTTCCTATGTGGGTTCTGTTTCCTCTAAGTTGCCATTTCCTGTTCCTTTTGTTTGTCTTGTTCTAGTCTCTTTCATTTTAACGGATTTTCTCAACTGTATAATCTTTGGTTCTCTGCTCATATTTAAAGTGTGAGGACTTAAAAGGTGATTGGGAGTTCACAGCATATAAGGGCTTGTTGATTGTGAGCTTAATTTTGGGGTGATCTGGCTGGGCTGTCTTACTGGGGAACGATGATTTCAGTATCTGCTATAGTCTGAAGATTTACGTCCTCCCAAAATTCGTGTGTTGAAATCTCAGACAGTATCTGTAGATCTTTTGTTCCCACACCCCGGAGAAGCCTCCTCCAATCTCCTGCCTAGAGGTTGAAGACCTGGCTGCTAGTGTTCATGGAACTCAGTGGAGAAATTGAGCTGGGGTTGAAAGAGAGATCGCCTTGTTATTCAGTATGCACATATTTGCTTAATTTTCCTTCTGTTTTACTCTCTCCAGGGGGGGAAACTTACACAGTCTTTTTCCTGGAAGGGGAATGGCCAATACTTCAGCAGCTCAGAGTCGGGAAGGGGACCTACTTTCTTAAACAATTTCGACCTCTCTCTCCTTTCACTGCCACTTCCAGAAGTGCCTGAGGCCATTGAGTCATAAACCTTTTAGTGATTCTGTGCTGTAAATCAAGTTTTTATTCTTCTTCTTTTTTTTTTCCTTTTTGTCTTTTTTCGTGACCGGCAACGGGATCGCAACCCTCGGTGTCGCGCCCGCACCGCGCTCAACCAGTGAGCGGACCTGTCTCTATATGGGATCTGAACCCTTGGTGGGAGCGCCGCACTCTACCGAGGGCACCACCGGGCCAGCCCCAAACTCTTTATTTCTATCTGAGACCTCCTCAATATGGTCTTTACTGTCCATATTTCTATTAACATTCTGCTTACCATCATTTAACAGGTCTCTAAGAAGTTCCAAACTTTCCCTCGTTTTCTTGTCTTCTAAACTCCCATGAGCAGCTACACTTTTTCTAGCCTGCTCCTTCAAATTCTTCCAGCCTCTCCTCAACACCCAGTTCCAAAGCCACTTCCACATTTTCAAGTATCTGTTATAAGCAATACCCCACTTCTCTGGTACCAATTTTCTATATTAGTCAGTTTCTGTTACTTATAACAAAAATACCTAGAACTGGGTAATTTATAAGAAAATGAAATTTGTTGCTTACAATTTCTGAGGCTGGGAAGTCCAAAGTCCAGGGAACACATCTGGTAAGGGTCTTCCTTGATGGTGGCTTCAATGACACAGGGTATTACATTATGAGATGGCAGAAGCAGAGTGAGAGATAGCTGCTCATGCACTCTCCTTTTAAAGCGCTCAGAACCATGCCCATAACCACCTTAAACCATCAATTTAATCACTTCTTCAAGGCCCCACCTGTCAATTAATATAATAGGATTTACCACCCTCAATAGTTACAGTGGGGATTAAGCTTTAATGACTTTGGGAGGCCATTCAATCCACTGCAGTAAGCAAGTATAAATCATATACCTATCATACTTGGATCATTAATTTTGAAGAAATTAGAATATTTAAAAATGTACTCAACACTGAAACACTTCAATACATAGAGTACAGTTAGAGCTGGACAGGGAGTTCCCCATGCAAGAGTGTGCTCCAGCTTCAGGATCAGCATTGCTCCATTTCACTGTAATACTGACTCCCTGAGGGTTAATAAATATGAGTGCCTTTTCCCTGAAATAAGCAGAAAACAGCAGACATGCTGATAAAGACCAGGGAAAACCAGCTTCTGACCATTGAAGATAGGAGAGGAAAGGGTTTAATTTTTGGTAGAAGCCATTAGAGTGACTTTATTTGATTTTATCTTTCTGTTGTGACTAATGTTTGCCATTATAATAAATCACAGTTGACTGGTGAATGGTCCAAATGAAAAAAAGACTAGGACATCAATCGGAATCAAAAAGTACCTTGATGACTCAGGAATGAGGACAAGCCTGTAGGCTCCTTTAATATTTCAGAATCAGATATGGTGCGTGGGGTCCACGGAAGGATGATCTGCAATACATCCTTTAGTACAATCCCTGGGTTCCTGCCATTACAGAAGTGGGAAAGAAAAAAACCTTAGGAAAAGCAAACGCATAACAAAAAGCGCATGTTGTTTTGTTTTTTTAAAACTCTTTCATGGATATATGTAGATTAAGTCTAATGAAAAAGCACAGGCAAAAATAAAAGCCATTAAAAAAAAGAAATGTTATCTAATTGTTGATTTATCACCTATTTATATTATGAGCCTGCCCTATGATAACACAAACAGGAAAAAGACATAGTCCTTTGTTTTCAAGGAACTCAAGCTAGAAGAAAGAAACAGATAAGTCAATATCTAAATAAATCACAGTGTAAACAAGTGAAACATGGAAGTGTGAACAAAGTGAAGCAGAGAGGAAGGAGCTTCCAATTTGGGCACTAGTGGAACTAAAGTCTAGAACATTTGAACTTGTGTTTGATGGATGAGGATAAAGTCACAATCTGAACAAGGAGAGGAAGTTCATTCCAGCAGAGGGAACAGCATGGCAGAAGCCCCGGGGCTCTGGAAGAACATGATTTGTTTGGGGAATGTGACTGGAATAGTGGGCTGGAGAGGGGAGTGCACAGCAGGGCGCAGGAGACAGCAACCCAGGAGATGAGGGTTCTGACCTGAGGCGATGGACTAGGAATGTCGCATTTGTCCTGTAGAATCAGGGTGTTCAAGAAGAGGAATGTGTCATCGGGTGCATATTTTACAAAGGCAATTTTGGGCTACAGGGAGAAAGAATCTTTGAAGGCAGAAGAAGAAAATGGAGGCTCAAAGACCAGTTAGGAGACAAGGCAAGAAATCATGGGAGTTGTATTAGAGCACTGGCAATGGGAAGGCAGGGGAAGAAAGAGATCTGTGGACATTTCAAGGTAAAATTAAAAAGATTTAGGAATCAGCTGAATATAGTCAAATACAAGCTGAAAGCTATATTGTAGGGCCTACCTAAAAGTCTTCACCCATAAGAGAAGTCTACAATCAAGCTGAAAAGGCAAGACAATTACTCATGCATATGCACACACACAGTGAGACCAGCGAACGAACAATAGCCTCGGTAGTAAGTGAAGAGTCATTTATTGTGATCGGTATGTGATAGACACGTAATGCCTGACGAATGAATGAGTAATACAATTGACGGATGCTATGAAAGTTCAAACTAGCACAAGGGCATACCGTTAGGTGCAGTGTTGGTGAGTACAGGCTTTGGAATTGGGCCTTTTAAAAATCTTGGCACAGGGCCAGCCCGTGGCTCACTTGGGAGAGTGCGGTGCTGATAACACCAAGGCCCCGGGTTCGGATCCCATATAGGGATGGCCGGTTAGCTCATTGGGTGAGCATGGTGCTGACAACACCAAGTCAAGGGTAAAGATCCCCTTACCCTTGGGAAAAAAAAAAAATCTTGGCACAACTACTAGCAGCAGTGAGAACTGGGCAAGTTATTTGACTTCTCTAAGGCTCATTTTCCTCACCTGTAAAGTGGGCATAATAATCACTGTCATATAGTGCTGATGTGAACATAATAAAAGCATTGCATAAATAGGGCCTTGCACATAGTATATGATCAACAAATAAGTATTACATTGATAATGGCTTGGGGGTGGTCCAGGAAGACTTTTCAAAGGAGGTGGAATCTTGCAGAACTTAAAGTGGACTCTGTAGGATGAGTAGATTTTTTTTTGTAGGCAATGAAAGAGCAAGACATTGACTATGATCATGAGGAATAATACAAACAAAATTAAAAATAAAACAAGGCGGATTCATAAACCAATTACTCACTTCTTCTTTTTCTGTACTCCCATAACATTCTGTAGATATGGGGTTTTTGAGTTCTAATTCCCTGTTTCTTGAAAGCAAGAAATGTATCATTCATGGCTGGGGCTATATTCTCAGTACCTAAAGTAATGTTTGGTGCACAGTAGAACTTACCCATGATATTGAATGGATGGAGAAATAAACATATCTCCATGGAGCTCAGGGTTTAGCTGCAGGATTAATCAAAGATGGATTTCATCATTAACATACATTATCAGCAGGATATCTTTTTCTCTTATGAAGTAGCTATTTTCATTTGAGTCACCACTGGAGGATGGTTTTAGATTCTTGGGAACATAAAGGCAGCAGCTTGATACTTTTCTGGCTTAGAACTATAAAGAATAAAGTATCTTCAAAAGGAAATTAAAATGCATTGGAAGAATATAAGTTTATAACTTCCATAGCTTGTTATTAATAGATTCTAGAACAGATCTCTGAGAAATTCTTTAGAGTCTAAGAGGTCTTTAGAGTCTTAGGCTCTTTAAGAGCCTAAGTTAAAGGCAAGTGCAACCAATCTTACAATACTTTCTAGAAATAATAACTTTAACTTATATAAGACATGTTGTTATATCTTATAAAACTACCCTTTGCTCTCTGTTTCTATAGATTCACTATTTACCTTGACTGCAATCTTGATGAAAATTACAGACTTACTTTTCACACAGCAAAAGTCTAAGTTACCTAAAATATACCTTAATTTACTTTATTATTATTTTGGTGGCTGGCCGGTAGGGGGATCTGAACCCTTGACCTTGGTGTTGCAAGGCTGTGCTCCAACCAACTGAACTAACTGTCCAGCCTCCTACTTTTATTAAATTTTTTAAATGTATGTTGCTGATACTCTTTTTAAAATTTGTTTATTGAAACGTAATGGGTTATACATATTTGTGGGGTACAGAGCTGAATATCAATACCTGTGTACAATGTGTGATGATCAAATCAAGATAATTATCATATTCATCATTACAAAATGTAATTATTTCTTAGTGCTGAGGACATTTGATCTTCTCTCTTCTAGCCATTTGAAAACATGCAGTAAATTAATGTTATATGTAGATGCCTAGCTTGACTGTGCATCGATAGAACTTATTTTTCCTGACTAGCTGTTTTGTCTTCATTAACCAATTTCTCACTATCCCTCCTCCCCCTCCCTTTTTCCCATCTCTAGCAACCACAGTTCTTTTCTTTCCTTCTTATTATAAAATATACTTTTAAAAAGTATTATGAGGGCTGGCTGGTTAGCTCAGTTGGTTAGAGTGCAGTGTTATAACACCAAGGTCAAGGGTTTAGATGCCCATACTGGCCAGCTGCCAAAAAAAAAAAAAAACCCCAACTATTATGGGTAATGGAGATACAGGCTCCTCTTTGCCTCTTCTCAGCATCCTGGTAATCATCAAAACAGTAGCTTCCTTTCTTCTCTTGTCTCCATGCTTTTTATTATCTAATCAATGTTCCATAACAGTACATTGAAACCTCCTCACTGTTTTCACAGCGGCATAGTATTCCATTTGTGGGTATACCATTGTGTATTTAACCAGTTCTCTATAAATCAGTGGTTCTCATTGTGAGAATGGGAGAGATTTTTTTCTCCCACAGACAATGCAATTGGCATTGTCTGCAATCATTTTGGTATTGGGGGAGAGTGCTACTGGCCTCTAGTGGGTAGAGGCAGGGATGTTGCTAAACATTCTACAATGCATAGGGCAGCCTCACAACAAAGAATTGTCTGGTCCAAAATGTCAATTAGTGCTGAGATTGAGAAACACTGATATGGAAAGTGCTATGGTTTGAATGTTCCCTCCAAAACTCATGTTGAAATGTAATTGCCATTGTGATGGTATTAAGAGGTGGGACTATTAAGAGGTGATTAGGCCATCTGAGCTTCATGAATGGACTAATGTCCTTCTCTTGGGGATGGGTCTGTTATTGCAGAGTGGCTTGTTGTAATAGTTCAGCCCTCTCTTGCCCTTCTACCTTCCACCATAGGATGATGTGGCAAGAAGGCCCTCACCAGATGTAATCCCTTGATCTTGGACTTCACAGACTCCGGAACCCTGAACCAAAAACTCCTATTGTTTATAAATTATCCAGTCCGTGGAATTCTGTTATAGCAACAGCAAAACAGACCAAGACAGATGGACACTTGAGTTACTGCCAGTCTTTGGCTATTACAAACAATACTTCAACAAATAACCTTGTAAATATGTCATTTTGTATAAATACAAATATATTTGGGGGATGATGTAGTAGACTGATGTCCCCTCCAAACTCACTGAAGCTTGAATTGTGTCCCCAAGTTTTATGTATTAGAAACTTGGTCCCTATTGTGGTTGTTAAGAGGGTGGGAAATTCTATTATGGTAACTGAAAGGTGGGGCCTTGAAGAGGTGATTGGATTGTAGGATCTTGCTGTAGTGAATGGATTAATAATGGTGGTCGGGTGTGGTTCTAGGGGCTTTACAAAGAGAGTGAATGAGGAGATTACTCTAGGCTCTCTCTGCTCCACCGTTTTTGCAATATGATACTCTGCCATCACCAACTGTGTCCCCTGGACTTTGAACGTTCCAGCGTAAGAAACCGTAAGCAATAAATTTCATTTTCTTTGTAATAACCCAGATCCATGTACTTTGTTATAAGCAACAGAAATGGACTAATACAGATGAATTCCAGAAGTGAGATTGCTGGGTCAAAGAATAAGTGCAATGAAATGTCCTCCAAATGCTCTCCAGGGGGGTGTGCATTTTGCACTCCTAACAGCAGTTTACTTCTATAACCTCATCAACAAAGTGTGTAGTCACACTTTTTTTTTTTTTTAGCAATCTGAGAAGTGCAGGATATTTCAGTTAGTTTATATAGCCCTCGGGTTTGTCCTCCTTCTGGAACTCTTTCTTCTTGATCATGGCTTCCAACATCTTGTCTTCCTCTTCCTCCCTCTGCCGGTCCTTGTTCAGGCAGTTGATGGTGATGTTGTGCTGCTCAATGAAGGTCACAAGCTCCTGCATCAGTTCCTTCTACTGGCCCCAGTTCTTGACTATCCGGTCCTTTTCTGGCTTGTTGAGAAGGCACAGGAGCGTGTATTCAATGTCAGCCTGGCACTGTTCCAGGTTCTGCTGCTTGAAGATGTAGATGAGCTCAGACTCTTGCCACATCAATAGGTGCTTCTTGTGGATGAGCTTGAACCAGTCCACCAGCATGTTGTCCTCAGGCCCTCATTCATTACACCATGCAGCTTCTCCTCCAGCAGGACCCCACAGTGTTCCAGGGTATCCAGCTGGCATTCAGTAGTGTCCATCTCTTCATGGATGTCCTCCTCAGGGATGTACTAGTCAGCCTGGACCTTGCATCTGATGAATGGAAAGCCATGTCCTGGGGCTTCACTGGCTTGGATCCCTTTCTGGCCTTCTTTGTGGTTGGGGATGCTTCAGGTGATGGCTTCTGGTTAAAAGGATTCTCCTTGCAGGAAGACTTTACCTGCAGCTATGGGCCTGAGGTTCCAGGGGAAGGTGCAGAGTTCCTGTCTCCCACCAGCACGAGGGGTTGGTGTGGCACCACTGCAGGGCTTGGCTGCCTGGGGACCTGGGCTGTACCTAGTCCTGGTGGTAAGGCCAGGGCTGGCTTGAGGTGCCTGTTCCACACCAGACTGCACCAGTTCCCCAGAGGAAGACAAGGAGGAGTAGGCAGAGAGGCTGGCAGAGTTGCCCAGGGTGGCTGGGATGTCAGAAGCATGGACAGCAGGCTCTAAGAAGCTCTTGGGCACCACTGCCACCTCCAGAAGCTCCCCACCAGCAGTCTGGCTGGAGCTCTTGGATGACAGGCTCTCCACCCTGAGGGCTGGTGGTGGCGTGGCAGAGGGTGGCTTTTCACGCCGGAGGTGGGAGGCATGGAAAGTGAGCAGGTTGGGCTGGGTGCTTGGGGTGGGGGCCAGGGCACTTCTTTGTCTTGGGGCTGCTGGTGGGAGTAATGCCATACCTGGGGTGCAAGGACTTGGGTGTGGACTCTGGACAGGTCAGGGCAGGGCTGGGGGCAGGGTATGGAGCTGGGGACTCCTTCTCTTTAAAAGTATTGTAGGGCTTGGGCATCCGGCTAGCCTCTGGGCTCTGCTGGACAACCTCCTCCACACCTCCATTCTCTGCTTTCCTGCTGTTCTGGCTTGGAGGCCCAGGGCTGCTGCTTGGGGGGATTGGAGTCAGATTCTTCTTTGGCTCTGCTTGCA
This sequence comes from Galeopterus variegatus, assembly GCF_000696425.1. Lineage (NCBI taxonomy): Eukaryota > Metazoa > Chordata > Mammalia > Dermoptera > Cynocephalidae > Galeopterus > Galeopterus variegatus. Next base: position 28,063 of record NW_007739303.1, on the reverse strand, counting down.
CAAGCATGGTCCATGGGGATCTTTCCTGAGGTCTGGCATCCCAGTCTAACAGCTCGGGTGTTCCTCTTGGCTTGGGGACAGGGAGTTCGTGCAGTCTTCCATTCACTAGGCTGATACTGCCACCCTGTTCCACCAGGTTCTCCTGCTGCGGGCTAAACCAGGGCCCAGGCATGGGGGGTGGCAGTGCTGTGCTCTCAGAGGCCTTCCTGTGGGTGGGCATGGGACAGCTGGCCAGGGAGCTGGCCAGCTCTTGTGGTTTGCTGGGAACTCAGGGCTTGGTGGGAATCCAGGCTGGCCTTGGGTCCATCTGCCTCAGCCACAGGGTCTGCCTCCCTGGACATCCTTGGCTGCTTCTGTGAGTTGCTGCTGATACTACTGCTTTGGCTGGGGTGTGGGCCCTGATCTGGTACCCGACTGCCCCCCAGGGCCCATCCTGGCGCAGTGTTCCGCACACACAAAGGTCTCCTCCTTGGGCCCACTCCTGTAAGCCCCAGGGAACAGGTTACGGAAGCAGTGCCAATGATACAGCCTGCCCCCGGCCAGGAACCACTGTACGAGGTGCACATGATACTGGCAAGCAGGTGGGTGCCCTGCTCCCAGAAGCTGCCCAAGGAGAACTCTCACCCAAGACCCATCTCCTGGTTCCGCTGTAGTAGGTGCTACTTATGGCAGGGACAAGGGTGCCAGGTCCTTTCTAGGTGGTAAGATACTGGCTTGGCCAGGACTGGCAAAGTGGTTGTAATTCTAGGACACATAGGTCATGATGCTGAGGCAGTCGGGGACACTTATAGAGACCATGTTATTGGGGTCCAGGAGAGCAGGGATTCCCAGCTCCTTCTCGGCCACTTCAAAGGCCAAATGGTTATTCTGCAAGACATTGTCCTTGGAAAGCAAATCAAAATCTCACGGCCCAGTTCCCTCATTGTGAGTTGGCCGCGGGCACAGGCGTCCAGCCGCCTCTGTTCCATTGGGGGAGTCAGGAGAGGGCGGCCTCTGCAATTATCTTATGATAACATCTATATATTAGTCCATTTTATGTTGCTATAACAGAATACTTGGAACTGGGTAATTTATAAAGAAAAGTGAAATTTATTGCTTACAGTTTCTGAGGCTGAGAAGTCCAAAGTCCATCTGGTGGTGGTGACAGTGACCCAGGGGTCCCACATTGCAAGATAGTAGGAGCAGAGAGAGCAGAGAGAGCACAACAGACTCCTCTTCTTTTAAAGCCCTCAGAACCACACCCCCGATCACCATTTTTAATCCATTCACTACTGCATGGTCCTACAATCCAATCACCTCTTCAAGGCTCCACCTTTCAATTACCCACCCTCTTAACAGTCACAGTGGGGGTCAAGTTCTAATACATAAAACTTGGGGGACACAATTCAAGCCTCAGAGAGCTTTGGGGGGATGCAATTCAATCCACTACAACATCCTTTTCATATGGTTAAAGGCCATTTGAATTTTATTTTCTGTTGCCATAGTGGAAGATTAAGTTAGCTGTCTGAACACTGGGTGGAGTTTTCAGAGGAAGGTCAGTAGGAAGGTCAGCTAAAGGCAGGGTTTAACACAGCGAAGGAAGGAATCTGCACTTTTAATTATGGCATCCAAAAATACAAAACTCGAGAAGTCTAGTCTAAGCCAATGCATTAGAAAGAGTAGAATTAGGGCCGGCCCGGTGGCACACTGGAGAGTGCGCCATTTGGGAGCGCGGCAGCCCTCCTGTCGAGGGTTCGGATCCCATGTGGAGACCGGTTCCCACTCACTGGCTGAGCGCGGTGCGGGCACAACACTGAGGGTTGCGTTCCCGTTGCCGGTCCCTGGTACGGGCGTGACACCAAGGGTTGCTATCCCGTTACCGGTCAGTAAAAAAGACAAAAAGGAGAAAAAAAAAAAAAAAAAAAAAAAAGAGTAGAATTAAATGGCATGGAACTGGAGTAAGCCACAGGTCCGAAAGGCCAGAAGTGTGTTGGAGCCAGAGTGAAGAGCCAAGAGTCCACAATTTGTCAGGAGAGTCAAGGTTGGAATAAAAATATATTGGGAGCAAAAGCTAGTGGTGTGTGAGATGAGTAATACAGCAGCTGCTGACTTGCAAGGAGCAAAAGTAGGTGGACACCTGTGCTGAACTACTTACTTCCTCCTCACAGAATTTTGTTCTTACTGCTATTAAAGCATTTAACTTGTATTGCAATTGTTTGTTTTTCCTTCACTTAACTATTAGGGTAGGGTCCATAAAGACTTTTGATTTCTGTCTCCAGCTTCTAGCACAATGCCTGTCATTAAGTTAACCTTTACTAGAGGAAGGAAGAAGGAGGGAAAGATTTGTGTTTGCTTCCGATCATATTCTGTGTATTTTCATATCTCTGTGTCTCGTGCTGATCTTGAAGTTCTGCTCTAAGATGTTCTATTTCTTGCTCCTTTATTAATATCTATTTGCATTTTATTTTATTTTATTATTATTATTTTTTTTAGATGACCGGTAAGGGGATCTTAACCCGACTTGGTGTTGTCAGCACTACGCTCTCTGAAGTGAGCCAACCGGCCATCCCTATGTAGGGATCCGAACCCGGGGCCTTGGTACTATCAGCGCCACACTCTCCCAAGTGAGCCACGGGCTGACCCTTCTATTTGCATTTTAAATGATTCATTTTTAAATGACTCTCTGCAGCATACTCCATCTCCATCTCCAAATATGTTCATTAACTGATCATTAAAGTGTTTATAGTCTTCTAGTCTGAATTAATAAATACACTTGGTTGATTATCAGTGCAGTATATTTGTATGTCTTATTTGTACATCTTCGTGACCAGAAACTCAGGGTATGATTTAAGTCCTGCTCTTGTAAAAAACAAACAAAAAACAAAGAAACCATGTGTGATATCCCTCTTAAACATGTTTTGTGAATATTTGATGTTTCACATGAGACTGGCTCTCCTGCCAAGTGAAATACTCAAATTGAGTTGTCAAGGTTCTCTCTCCTTGAAAAGTTCTAGAGAAACACTAATGAAATTTTATTTTATTTTATTTTTTTGGCAGCTGGCTGGTACAGGGATCTGAACCCTTGACCGTGGTGTTATAGCACTGTGCTCTGAGCACACTAATGAAATTTTAGTCTCCAACTTTACTTTTTCTGGATTGCGACTCAATCTCTTTTTGATGGTATTTTTTAAATTACATTACCAGCCTTTGTTCATTTCAGTAGGCTTTTACAAGTATAATTCTCTATTTTATAATTTATTTTTATTATAATTTAAATTGGATGCTTCTTGATGACTTAGCAAGAAATACATGACTCTCCACTCTAAAAGCTTATTGACATTAAATTATAAAACGTAATATTTCAAGAATATTTTCTTGCAGACACCAGTCCCATAAATGTTTCAACTCAATTTAACAGGCATCTTGTGAAAAAGCAGTATAGTAAGTCAGAATTTTGCTCAAAGCTTGATTATCATGAATTGAAGCATTCATTATCTTCTGTGATCCTAGTACCACACTTGATAATAGGGTAACTCAAAGTTGATTGATACATATTTCCTACTTCCCAGGAAGTCAAAGATCAGTGAAAGAGGTAAGGTATGAAGATTCATATTATTTTATTGTGCTTTTTTGATGTTCTTAATCAGTTTCGAGATACATCTTGATAATGTTTATTCATTTCTCATTCTTCTTTATGGTGATATTTTATAATGTCATATGTTTAAAGTTTTTTTGAAATTAATTGATCTTTTCTTGAGAATCTCCGCTGTCTTCACTTCTGGTTTCCTGGAGATATTTATCAGTAGTCTCCAAAAACAGGTATTAGAAAAGAAAATATTTACAAATATATTTAATCACACTGAGTATTTTCTACTTCCAATTTAAATAAATCATGGATATCAAATTTCTTTCTTCCTTTTAAAAGAAGTATTTTATATGGGAATATGGACACCAAAATGTTAGCCTCTGTATATTACAAGTAATTTAAAATTTTTGCTTTATAGTTTTTAATATTTTTCAGGAGATAATATCAACACTTTATAATGAGAAAAATATGTTTTAGAGACAACTATTGGCTTGCACAAAATTTTTTTTTGCTTTTGTGAAAATACAGAGGAAAAATCTAATGTTATAGATTTATAAATTACAATGAAAACATGTTATATGTAAACAAAGAGATCCTTTTACAGAAGTTCCTTAGAAATAAAAGGAAAATCAAGACCAAAGCAAAAGCCATGTCATATCTTAAAAGCACTTTTCTCCAAGGATACAAATCTATTAATTTAAACAGTGGGACTATTGTCCATAACAGTACCAAATATTCTGAACGGATTGAAGCCTCCAGCTGTAAACGGATGGACTTTTTGTGGTCTAACAGCAGTTGAGGGTTTCTACCCTTACAAAACCATTTCTCATGTTGCATGAGATTGTGAAAAATGTATAGAACAGATTATGTTTCACTTTCTTTATATGCTCAGCTCATTGAAAGTAGGTTAATACTGTGGGAATCCTGATTCCATTCATAACTCTGAATACGTGCTTATAGTATTTGGACATCTAGAGTTTAAGTGATCACTCTTGTCACCATCTGTACATGGATAATTTTTACCCTAAGAGCTATTAGTTCCAATGTATTGTTTTGACATTATAGATTATAGTGCATTGAAACAAGTGAATACCACAGCAGTTGGCACTCTAAAACAAAATTCAGACCAATAATTTTCATATTATTGTGAAATACAATATACTCATTACCCACACTGAGTTTGCTATGGAGTCCAAATGCAAGCTGGGGAAAATAAGAATGAAATCTATGTAGAAATTATCATCACTCGATTGACAAAAAATAAAATAAAATAAAATCCTCAGTGAAATCAATTGAGACTACAGAGTGCAACTTAGGAAAGTTACATAGACCTAGAGTTCCCAACATTTGTCAACTATGACAAGTATTTATGACTAATATTTATGGCTTTCCTTTCCATTTCTTTTCCACTGTTTCTTTTCAATGTTTAAAATTTTTTCAAGGGCTAAAGATTCAAAAATAAAACTAAATAATTTAAAAACGAACTCTTCCTAGGAGAGTAAGTGCAACCTAAAAAATATGAAAATACAAGAAATCCTTGTAGATCACAACTTTTTAGAAATGTTAATAGTAGCTAAGACATAATAGGTATCAAACTATCAAATTCCAGCTACAAAGGATTATTTGAAAGCTCATTCTAAAATTATTAAATGGCCTGTCCATAAGCATAACACTTCCCACTAACTCAAAAAAAAGCAGATGGAAAGCACATGGATTTTACAAAAGGATTGTTTTTAAACATAATTGATGTTATTTATTTACAAGTTTTTAAGTATTTCTAAGTATCACTATAAAGTTTTGTTTTCAATAGTTTAATCAAAAGCTGTTTAAAGTTGGAGAAAGAAAAAATCTTGATGATCTGCTATATTGATTAATTTCTAACCTTAGTTGTATACTGACCTGATTCTAGTATTATCTAAAACTATTAGGTCAATATTACTGAAATTATCTAATTATGAATGGCTCTAATAACCCTTGAATATGACTGCAGTTTATCAAGGAGTTTTGACTTTCCTTACAAAAAACAAAAAAGAACCCCCCCCCAAAAAAACAGTGGACATGTTCAATTGTCAAGGAACCCAAAAGCAAGGGAAAAGTAACTTATGTTTCTTTCTTTTTTTTTACTGAAACATAATTTATTGTACTGATGTGTGGGGGTACAGAGTTGAATATCAATACCTGTGTGCAATATGTGATGCTGAAATCAGGATAATTAGTATATTCAACATTACACAATGTAATCATTTTTTTTTTTCCTTTTTGTCTTTTTTCGTGACCGGCAACGGATCGCAACCCTCAGTGTCGCGCCCGTACCGGACCGGGACCGGCAACGGGATCGCAACCCTCGGTGTTGCTCCCGCACCTCGCTCAGCCAGTGAGCGGCCGGTCTGTATGTGGGATCCGAGCCCTCGGCGGGAGTGCTGCCACGCTTCTCAAGCGGCGCACTGTAGCAGTGCGCCACCGGGCCGGCCCCAATGTAATCATTTTTTGTGGCCCTTTACCAATTTCTTACTAAACAGTCTTCCCTCTCCCCTTTTTAATTTACCGGGAGTGCTGCCACGCTTCCCAAGCGGCGCACTGTAGCAGTGCGCCACCGGGCCGGCCCCAATGTAATCATTTCTTGTGGCCCTTTACCAATTTCTTACTAAACAGTCTTCCCTCTCCCCTTTTTAATTTACATTTCTTTTTTTTTTTTTCCTTTTTTGTCTTTTTTCGTGTCCGGCAACGGATCGCAACCCTCAGTGTCGCGCCCGTACCGGACCGGGACCGGCAACGGGATCGCAACCCTCGGCGCTGCGCCTGCACCTCGCTCAGCCAGTGAGCGGGAACTGGTCTGTATGTGGGATCCGAACCCTCGGCGGGAGCGCCGCTGCGCTCCCAAGCGGCGCACTGTAGCAGTGCACCACCGGGCCAGCCCATTAATTTACATTTCTTGAATGCCATTATATATCAGACATTATGCTAGGCATTTTACATGAGTTTCTTACTTAATGTTCCCAACAATCCATGAGTAGTGTATGACTATCCTATTTTGCAGATAAAGAAAATGAGACTTGAAGGGGGAAAAATGACATGTAGATGATGCTTAGCTCTTCCTTGTGATGAAAACCCAAATCCATGAGAATAAATTAGAGGCAGCTCTTATAAGACAGTGAGGTTGAGCAAAAACATGTCAGATGAGTTCAGCATGAACAAATGCAAGGTAGCACTTACTTAAAATATATCTAGAGGATAATGGTAAGTCAATATTAACTATTTCTTTAAGATAGAAATCCTCAAACCGTTACAGTCAACATATCAGTAAAAGGTTGAGTATCACCAAAAATTAAATGGAATACTAAATTGAAATACTGTCCTACCCTTGAACAAACTATGATACATCCACATCTAAAATATTCTGCCCCATTCTGCTTGCTTCATCTCTAGAAATAAATAATGGAACCGAGAAAGGCCCAGATGAAATTGACTGAGTTGTTTAAGGGAAAGTGGCACTTGAAGTTTTTTAGGCTAAAAATGTAGACTCTTCCATCTTCAGATCACCTATTTTGTGAAATGCTAGTCTAGACCTTGGAGAATGCTGGCAAGAAAAGATGAACATGCCTACTCAGACTCTTATCTAATCATTCATATAACAAACATTGAATACTGTAGATACTAGAAATCAAAGATGACAAAGGTATCTTTCAGACATCTCCTGTCTAGACATTCCTGTCGTTTTATTCTAAGTAAATATACATATGAGATATAGGGGGCTGGCCGGTTAGTGCAGTTGGTTAGAGTGCAGCCTTGTAACACCAAGGTCAAGGGTTCAGATCCCCATACCCACCAGCCACCACCAAGAAACAAACAAAAAATAACCTGGGATATAACCACAACCTGTGCCAGGCTCTATCTGTCCCCTTGGGCTTGGAGAAGCAGTTCCTCACGGATGCATTGGTTTCTTCAACCCCCATCCTGCACCAACCCTTGTTCTAGGTCATCCTACTGTGCCTTAGAGGAAGGCTGGTTACGAAAATCTTATCATCCCTATTCCTCACCCCAGCTGGCCTGGGCTTTACTAGCAAAATATCTGATCTGTCAAGAACCCTGGGACCAAAGTCCCTACATCAACTTTAAAACCTCCCAAAAATGAAAGTGGCAAAACATATCACTGTCCCTAGACCTCACTTTTTATGTAGAGTAAAATATTTTAATCAGGCTTTATTGAAGACAAGATAGCACATATAGCACAATTTCCAGATTATTTATTTGATAAAATATGGTCAATTTAATGAATATTAACTCAATTAATGTTAATAAGCTCCTAACAGGAAATATATAAATCTTTGATAAAAGACATCAATCTAGTAACTACCATGGGAATGGAGATCAGAGCCCGCCTAATAGCAGTGGATGATCAGATATATGATTTACAAATATTTTCTCCCATTCTGTGGATTGTATTTTCACTTTCTTCATATTGCCCTTTGAAGTAAAAATTTTTCATTTTGATACAGTCCAATTTATTTTTTCTTTGGTTGCTTGTCTTTTGGTGTCATATCTACGAAATCATTGTCTAGTCCAAGGTCACAGCTATATTTTCTCCTAAAAGTTTTATAGTTTTAGTTCTTACATTTAAGACTTTGATTAATTTTGAGCTATCTTTTGAATATGATATACAAGTAACCATTCAACATAGACGACAACCTATACAGCACCAACACTTGACCCAATCCCACAGCAATCTAGTGAGGTCCTCTGAAGGCTCAAAGTAAAGAAGGAGGTTCTCTGTGTAAACCAATAGCTGTGTGTACTGATAAGAGTCAGCACACAGCACTGCAGTACTTGGCCGGTTGCCACAGTCCATTCGATATCCTTTTTTTTTTTTTTAAAAAAAAGATGACTGGTAAGGGGATCTTAACCCTTGACTTGGTGTTGTCAGCACTACGCTCTCCCAAGTGAGCTAACTGGCCAGCCCTATATAGGGATCCGAACCCGTGGCCTTGGTGTTATCAGTACCGCACTCTCCCCAGTGAGCCACGAGCCGGCCCTTTGATATCCTGAACACAGACTGCAGATATGTGTGGTGGTCCCAAAGGCATCATAACACCTTCCTGTACATGAGGACCTACATCACCTGCCTGGTCTTTTAGGCTCGGGAGATGACAGTGCCCACTCCCCAATATTTGCACAAGCAGGTGGATGACAAGCCTGTCTCTAGGGCTCTAGATACATAAATCACTGCAGGTAAAATGAGAAGAAATGGAGAAACCTTTAAAAGAGATTAGATTAGATTTCAGGTTACACAGATCAGTACTATTAGAGGTAACCTTTAGAACATTTTCAAAGCAGAAGAGCTGGAGAAGAGAAGCATTTTAACACCTAAATTGATGTGAGCTCAGGAAGAAGTATTCTTTATAAAGTGTCCTGCCATACCTCAGCAGAGGAAACTACTGATTCTATGGTTAGGTGGTTGTGTATAAGAGAACTTTAGGCTGAAATAAAGGGTGAAATTTAAAACCAACTGAATAGCTTAAAGATCTAGGGCACAGGTGTGAATCAGTGGAAGGAATAAAAGCTAAAGAAATAGAGTGTAAAGTTTAATGAATTCAATTAGTTTAAGCTAGTTGAAGTTAAGGTGTTCTGCAACTGTACTCTGCCTACTTTTATAATATTTGTACCCTCAGATTTCCTTTCAGGAAAGCAGAGTAGTTTTACTGCTTAATTAACTAACCAAACACACTGTGCTGAGAACTGGTAACTGAAAGAGTTTAAGCCTTAAGTAAAATACAGGAAATTTTCCATTATTACTTTAGTGAAAAACAGAAACTTATTAGCAACAACATTCATCTATTTTTTTGACAAATATTTATCAATCTTCTATGTGACAGGGCATTATTCTAGTCGCTAGGGATCTCACAACAAACAAAATGAAGTCTTGACTCTCATGGAGCTTATATTCTAGTGACAAAGACAGATAATAAAAAATGGGGCAGCCAGTTGGCTCAGTTGGCTAGCTCGCAGTGTTATAACCCCAAGCTCAAGGGTTCAGATCCCGGTGCCAGCCAGCCAGCCAGCCACCAAAAAAAAAAAAAAGCAAACCCAGACAGATGATAAAATATATATATTTTAAGTGGTGGTAAGTGCTATGAAGCTAAAAAAGGACAGAGTGACTGAGAGGTTCTGTTAAATATAGGGCACTCAGAGAAGTGACAGTTGCTCTGGTTCAATTTATATTATTCAATAAAATTATTAGTCATCAAGTGCTTCTTTGATGCCTACCAGAATAATAGCAATATTTGAGTTCTTCTAGTGCCAGGCATTATTTAACTTATCTTTACAACAAATCTGAGGTAGGCATTACTATAATTATTGTTATTTCTGATTTACAGTAGATGAAACTGAGTCTTAGAGAGGCTGACTCCTTCATTTATTTATTGCTATGTAACAAAAATCTCAAAATTTACTGGCTTAAAACAACAACAATCACATATTTGCTCATAATTCTGCAATTTGATCGGGGCTTGGTGGGGACAGCTCACAGGCTCTGCCTGGCATCAGCTGGAGTGGCTTGACTGGGGCAGGAGGATCCACTTCCAAGGTGGACTCACTAACGTGGTTGACAAATTGGTGCTGGCTGTTAACTGGAAGCTCAGTTGACAAGCTCTCCTGGAGAGGAGCCACAATTATGTTCCACATGGCCTTTCCAAACAGCGAGGACAGGCTTCTCACAGCATGGCAGTCTCAGAGTGCTTAGACTTTTTAAATGGCCACTGGCTTCCCCCCAAGACAAAGTTGGGAAACACCACGCCTTTTAAATACCTGGGCTGGGCCGGCCCGGGGGCGCACTGCTACAGTGGGCCGCTTGGGAGTGCGGCGGCGCTCCCACCAAGGGTTCAGATCCCACAT
>NW_007739303.1:15098-16128 GCF_000696425.1 Galeopterus variegatus | reverse complement strand
CTCTGATTCAGTGGTTCTCAATTAGGTATGCTTTTGCCCCTCGGGGGCATTTGGCAATGTTTGGAGACATTTTTAGTTGTCTCAACTCAGGGGGTGGGCACTACTGGCATCTAGTATGGAGAAGTGTTGTCGACCAGTACCCTGAGGGGAGACGGTGGGAAATGAAGAAAGACACAATTTATTTTATGGGATCAGGAGTACCTTGCAGACTACTGACCTGTAAGGAATCTCAGTTTATTTTAGGTTCCTTTTTATAAGCCAGTGAAAATAACAAGTTGTACTGATTAAATCAATTATATCTGGTACCAAGCTATTTATAGAACATTTCCAGCTACCACGGCACTTGAAGACTCATAGCTAACTACTTATCAAAAAAATAAGAACATAAGTTTCTCATTTACAAAGCTTCCAGGATCCTGGGTTCAATCAAGGGTCAGACCTCAAAGGGAGGGAGAAGGGGGATGCCAGCCTTGCTGGCTTCCCTAGAGTAGCAAGGACTTTGTCAGCTTGCTTATTCGGTACCCCACAGAGAAGCCAGGGATATTGCTAAACATCCTACAGTGCACAGGACAGCCCTCCAAAACAAAGAATTATCTATCCCAAAGTGTCAATAATGCTAAGATTGAGAAACCCTGCAATCTTTTTTCCACCAAATAGCCAGAGAGGTCTTTTTCAAACACAATCATGTCAACACCCTGCTGAAAATCCTTCAAGTTCTTACTACTGATTTTAGGTTAATAAATGACTTTTTAAATGGCCCATAGGGTACTCTGCAGTGTAGCCCCATCAGCCTCTTTAGCCTCAGCTGGTGCACTCTCCCCCTTGTTCTCTTGTTCTCCAGCCGCATGGGTCTTTCTCCAATTGTCATGTACACACTGCATCTCACCACAGGGCTTGTATTAGTCTGTTTCTGTTGCTTCTAATGGAATATCTGAAAATTTGTGATTTATAAAGAAATAAACTTTATTACTTATAATTTTGGTGACTAGGAAGTCCGAAGTCCAGGGAACACATCTGGTGAAGGCCTTCT
>NW_007739303.1:13112-14501 GCF_000696425.1 Galeopterus variegatus | reverse complement strand
CTTATAATTTTGGTGACTAGGAAGTCCGAAGTCCAGGGAACACATCTGGTGAAGGCCTTCTACAACAATGCAGAGGATCACATGGCAAATGGACTGAGCAAGAGAGAGCTAACTTCTTTACTTGCTCTCCTTTGAAAGCTATCAGAACCATGTCCATTACTCCATGAATGGATCAATCCATTTACCAGGGCACAGTTCTCACAGTCTAATAACCTTTAAAGGCCCCACCTGTGAATTATCATAATTAGATTTCCCACCCTCTTAACACTATTACAGCAGGGATTAAGTTTCCAATGTATGAAAATATAGGAGACACATTTGACCATAGCAGGGCCTTACCAACCCTTCATCAGTAATGCTCCCTCTCCTAATACCCCCCAGCCCCCCACACTTACCCAGTTAATTCCTATTCATCTTTCAGATCATAGTTCAATATGACTTCCTTAAGGAAGACTTCCCTAACCCTCCAGACTAGGTATGAGCTCTTATAGCCCTATGAGACTTTCATTCACTTTTTTGTGTCACTATTTGATTAGTGTCAGGCCCCTTCCATACCCCTAAACACTAGATTGTAAACACCGGTAGGGCCAGGTCATGTTCATTGGGTTCATGTTGTAATCCCAGTTCTTAGTGCAATGGCTGACATACAATAGACATGCAATAATATTTCTTTAAATTAATAGACTTTATTTTTAGAACAGTTTTAGGTTCAAGTATGGAGTCATCATATAACTATCCTCCCCTACCCCCCAGTTTCCTCTATTATTAACATGTTGCATTAGTGTGGTAAATTTGTTATAATTAATGAATCAACATTGACACAACATTATTAAGTAAAGTCTATAGTTTACATTAAGGTTTATTCTTTGCACTGTACAATTCTATGGGTTCTGACAAATGTATAATGTCATATGTTCACCATTATAGTATTATACAGAATGGTTTCACTGCCCTAAAAACCCTCTGTGGTCCACCTATCCATCCATCCTCCCTCCCCTACCACCAACCCCTGGCAACTACTGATATTTTTACTATCTCTATACTTTTGCCTTTTCCAGAATATCATATTAGTTGGAATCATACAATATGTAGCCTTTTCAGAATGGCTCCTTTCACTTAGCAATATACATTTGTTTCCTTCATGTCTTTTCATGGCCTCATAGCTCATTTCTTTTTATCACTGAATAATACCACTGTATAGATATACCAGTTTGTTTATCCATTAATCAATTGAAGGGCATCTTGGTTGCTTCCAGTTTTGGGCAATTGTGAATAAAGCTGTTATAAACACTTGTGTGAACATACTCATTTAAATAAATGTCTAAGTACGTGATTGCTAAATCATATGGTAAGACTGTGTAGCTTTTTAAGAAACTCCAGGGGCCGGCC
>NW_007739303.1:10449-12354 GCF_000696425.1 Galeopterus variegatus | reverse complement strand
AGGGTTGCGATCCGTTGCTGGACACGGAAAAAGACAAAAGACAAAAAAAAAAAGAAAGAAACTCCAAAACTGTTTTCCAAAGTGGCTGTATTATTCTCCAGCAATGATGAGTGTTCCTGTTGCTGTACATCTTCACCAGCATTTGATCTTGTCATTTTTTTTTCAATTTTAGCAATTCTAATAGGTGTGTAGTAGTATCTCATTGCTTTAATTTGCAATTTCCTAATGGCATATGATGTTCAGCATCTTTTCATATGCTTGCTTGCCATATGTACATATTCTGTGGTGAGGTGTCTGCTCAGATCCTTTGCCCGTGTTTTCAAATATGTTGTTTATTTCCTTATTGTTGAACTTTAAGAATTCTTTGTATATTTTGGATATAAGTTCTTTACCAGACAAATGTTTTGCAAATATTTTCTCCCAGTCCATTTCTTGTCTTCTCATTCTCGTAACAGTATCATTAGCAGAGCAGAAATTTTAAATTTTAATGAAATTCAACTTATCGATTTTTAAATTCATGAATCATGGTTTTGGTGTTGCATCTAAAAACTCAGTGCTAAACCCAAGTCACGTAGATTTTTCTCATTTGTTATCTCCTTCTGAAAGTTTTATAGTTTTGCATTTTACATTTCTGTCTGTACTCAACAGTATTTGTTAAACAAGTTAATGAAGGCTAATGGCAATAGAAATAAAACAGAAGAGCTTTGATGGGAAGAAAATTACTGGTTCTAAAGGTTTTGAAGGCACCAACATAAAGTTAGTAGTTAAAGCCTGTCAGGAATTCATCCAAGAAACTAAGTTGCCTTGAGACATAGTTGAGACAGGCAGATGGTCAGAAGGGCAAGATTCAGAGTAGACCAATAGGTCAGAAGAGACACACAAGGCTCTGGTTCACTCTGGATCAGAGTTTCAGGAAAAGCAGTCCAGTACCCTGGAGAGCTCCCCAAAGAGCCCACGTTTTGACAACATGTGAGCTTTCAAATGCCCCTAGCTGACAGCATCTAAATTCTCTCATGGTCTCACAAGACCAGAAACCTATATAATTACACAGAATGAGCTTTAAATAACTCTTTTTAAATATTACAACAGCATAAAAATTAGGAAACAGGAACACAAAGAAGAAAATAAGATCCTACCACATAGAGATCATGATTAACTACATTCATTATTAACTGATAATCATGGTGAAACAAAATCCATAACTGGACCCTATTTATTTATTCCTGTCTTTCTTTGTCAGCAAGCCTTCAAATGCTCCAGTATAATGTATAAATTTGGTGGAATTAAATTTGAATGCTTAAGATTATATAATTAAATATATTCCACTTCAGTTATAATTAATATTTGTACCACACCCTTGTCCTTGGCATGACAGAAACAGGGAAGAGCAGTAGTCAGTCAAATGGATTGGAGTGCTAGGGCTTGATTAGGTGTGTTTTCCATCTAATATCAGCCCTCCTCTTCTTGAGTCCCAGAGGCATTGCAGTCACAGTGGCCTTTTTATTTGCAGTATTTTCTTTCTTTAATCCAATTTCTGCATAATGCAAGAGAGATATTTCTAAAGGATGGATTTATTTTAAAGCTTCTGATGGTTCTTTTATTTCTATATAGGGTAGTAAGTCACTAACCAAGGAGTAGAGTCATTGTTATTTAGAGGGAGAAGAAACTAAGAGATCATCTAGTCACTAAACTTCTTGCTTTATGGATGAAAAACTTGAGATTCAGGAGAGAAGTAACATGCACATGTTTACCTGGTATTCCAGTTATCCATTGCTGCATAATAAATTACCCTAAAACATAGTGGCTTAAAACAACAATTTTATTGCACTTAAATATTTTGTGGGTTAGTAATTAGGGCAGAGATCAGCTGGGTGATTCTTTTCCATGTGCTGTTGACTGAGGCCA
>NW_007739303.1:8412-9561 GCF_000696425.1 Galeopterus variegatus | reverse complement strand
TTAGTAATTAGGGCAGAGATCAGCTGGGTGATTCTTTTCCATGTGCTGTTGACTGAGGCCACTTGGTGGTTTTTAGCAAGCAGATGGCTATCTGGAGGGTTCAAGATTGGTTCATTCACATCTCACTCCTTGACATGTATAGCTGGAAGGCTGGGCTCAGCTGAGACTCAATCAGAGCACCTACATGTGACTTCTGCCTCATGATAATCTTGGGGTAGTTGGACTTCTTACCTAACAGGCTTCCCAGAGAGAGTGTTCAAAAAGACCAAAAAATAGAAGGTGCTAGTTTCTTAAGGTGTTGGTCTAGGTAAGATCAGTCAGCGAGTATGGCAGTAAGGCTAAACAATGAGAAATCTTTAATAAATGTTAGATTGAATCAAGGAAGTTTTTTAGTATGAATTTTTATGAAACTCTAAATTTTTCATTAATTGGAATAAGAATCTGAGTTATTCTTGAGCCCTGAAGGAGAGAGGAAATGAAAATTATTCTGTATTAACCATTATTGTTAATTTATTTGCATGTTCTTCTCTGTTACTTTTATTGACTTCTACTTTTCTTCTCCTTGCTTCTTATCTGTGGACTGCCCCAAGGTTCAGTCCTTTGCTTGCTATACTCCAGGTATTCTGTTTCATGGAAAGCTCGTCCATTGCCACAACTTCAAAAGATTTATATTAATGATTTCAAAATACACTTCCTTATTCTCACTTATCTAAATTCCAAGCCCTTCTTTTCAATTACATTAGGAATAGTTCTAACTGAATGTCTCACAGCATCTCGGATTCAGAATATCGAAAATAAGAATAATATATCCAAAATAAAGTTATCATCTCCTGAAAACCAGCTTCTCCCAAGCTTCCTATCTTTTTCTATATCATCATTCTTAACATTCCAGGCTTAAAACTTTGGTGTCATCCTTGACTTTCCCTCTTCTTTATAATAAACTGTGTTTATTGGTCAATTTCTGTTACAGTTTCTCTCTTTCAAAATGTATCTTAGAGGGCCGAGCCCGTGGCGCACTCGGGAGAGTGTGGCGCTGGGAGCGCAGCAGTCCTCCCGCCGTGGGTTAGGATCCTATATAGGGATGACCAGTGCACTCACAGAGCTCACTGGCTGAGCGCGGTGCGGCCAGTCTCAAAAAGGACAAAAAAA
>NW_007739303.1:0-7345 GCF_000696425.1 Galeopterus variegatus | reverse complement strand
AAAAAAAAAAAAAAAAAAAAAATGTCTCTTAGAGCTATACAGTTTCCTTCGTTCACACTGTCACTAGCCTTGTCTGAACCCTCACCACCACATACTGCAGTAACATTCCCATTTGTCTTTGTGGCTCATTCTTCCTCCTTTCAGTCCACCTTGCCTCCTGCTCTCAGACTAATTTTCAAATAATGATTGCATTATGCCACCTCTTTTCTAAAACAAATCTATAACGTTTACTGTTATCTTCTGTTCAAATATAAATATCTCCAACAGAGTCTTAAGGCTCTGTCTCCAACTCCCACCCTCCATGCCCACCGCAATCTAGCCCCATCTACCTGTACAACATTACTTCCCAGTTTTACTCAATAGAAATCTCCTCTGCAGCATTAATTTCCCTGTTTTCATTATGTTTTCCCCTCAACTAGACTAATAGGCAATATAAGTATAACTTACCAGTTAATAACTCTGGATCTGGACAAACTTAGGTTTGGAACTTAGACAGACTTGGGTTTGAATCTTGGCTTACCACCATAATGACCTTGGCCAAATTAGCTTCTGATCCTTAGTTGCCTATTTGAAAAATAGGGATAATAATAGGATTGTTTTGCAAATGAAAAGAGATAATACATGCAAAGCATTTTAACACAGTAAGAGCTCAATAATGTTGACTATTATTTCAATCTCCTTTTTGGGGGGCGAGGGGCTGGCTGGTAAAGGAATCTGAACCCTTGACCTTGGTGTTATTAGCACCATGCTCTAACCAAGTGAGCTAAATGGCCAGCCCTCAATCTCCTTTTTTCTCTCCACCTAACCATCTTTCAAACTTGTACCTCTTTTTGCTCTTGTAGTACCTTGTGCTTCCCAATATTATAATATTTGCTACACTATATTGTAGTTTCCTTCCTACCCCCTAAAGAGTAGGAACAGGATCTTGTTCGTAGTAATATTCCCACTGTCTGACGTGTAGAAGATGCTTGTCAAAGAACAAAACTTCAACAAACTGAGTTTCAAAGATCTAATTGGCTTTTTATTAGTGATTTATGAACCAGGCAGTATCCAATCTACAAAACTGAAAGGAGCTCTGATGAGCTAAATGGAATGGATGAGTTTTATAGGCAGAAAAAAGCAGAGGCAAGCAAGAACAAGGAACAAATAGTGGATTGGTCATTTCAAGGTTAGTTTCCTTATAGGGATGTAAGCAAAATCTTGTTGGCTAAATGGGCTTTGGCTATCATTTCTCTCCTGACTTCTTGGAAGGTCAGATATCTAAGTAAACATCTTAGAAGACAATTTAGGTTTTGATCTGGTGATGTGAAACTTTAGCATGAGTGACTTTATGTTGGATTTGCTCTCTTTTCTTTGACATGCTCAATAAATAAGTGTTGAGGAAACAAATCCTTTCCTGGCTATTCCAGCCCTAACCAATATTCTCTCTTTTGAGTGCATATAATAATTATAATATTTACTACACAATCCAGCATTTAATTATTTAATGCCTCTTATCACTTCGTGTATTTTATTTTCTCAATTAGATTGGGTATTCCTTGAGGGTACACAGTAATCTAATAAACACCTGTTAGATGATAGGAAATACATGGTAGGCACTCAACAAATTATTGTTAAATGAATGAGTGAAACACTTCTTCTCTTGCCTTCCCATTACTGACCTGCCCATTAGGCATTTCTAGGATCTCAGTTGTTAGAAGGAAAATAGGGGAAGAAAAATGGGCTTTTGCCACAGTGGGTGGTGGTATAAGGGTATAAGTACGTTCTTTGTTGTTGCTTTTTTGGTGGCTGGCCAATACAGGGATCTGAACCCATGACCTTGGAGTTATAAAACTGCATTCTAACCAACTAAGTTAACTGGTAGTCCTCACCTAATTACTTTGGAAAGCTCATAGGAACCAGGCTCACATTTATAATGCACCACTAAGTGGCAGCCAGCTATACTAACTTCCTGTATTTCTCTTTTATATTCTCTCCAATCTTTTTGATATTAATTAACGACACACTTAGTTTAAGAGCAAGCTGATTTAAAGTAGCAAGAAGGTATCCTACTATTTCAAAACAGCAAAAAGATTTACTATGATGGAAAGTACAAAGAAATATATTTTTATAGGCTGAAATGATATCATTGATAAGAATTTTGCTTTATCTTGCTGTGAAGTTTTTCTGCAATAAATGCTCCAGGGGGCATAATGGCTCACTCGGGAGAGTGTGGTGTTGATAACACCAAGGCCCCGGGTTCGGATCCCATATAGGGATGGCCGGTTGGCTCACTGGGTGAGCGTGGTGCTGACAACACCAAGTCAAGGGTTAAGATCCCCTTACTGGTCATCTTTTTAAAAAATTAAAAAAATAAATAAATAAATGCTCCAAATGTTGTATGTATCGCTAACGTTAAGATTTCCACATATGAGTAATACTTGCCATAACCAGAAGGTTGTTTTACTTTTTTTAAAAAAATAGAGTACTTTTCAGGGTAGTTTTAGGTTCACAGCAAAATTGAGTGGAAGGTACAGAGATTTTCCATATATCCCCTCCCCCCACACCACAACCTCCCCTACTATCAATACATATAGTCTCCCCCTACTATCAATATCCCGCAACAGAGTAGTGCATTTGTTATAATAGATGAACCTACATAGACACAACATTATCACCCAAAGTCCATAGTTTACATTAGAGTTCACTCTATGTATTCCACATTTTATAGGTTTAGACAAATGCATAATGACATTTATTCATCATTATAGTATCATATAGAGGAATGGCTGGTTAGCTTGGTTGGTTAAAGTGTGGTGCTGGTAACACCAACATCTGGGGTTTAATCTCTGTACTGTCCAGCTGCCAAAAACAAAAACAAAACAAAACAACAACAAAAATTCACATAGAATAGTTTCTCTGCCCAAAAAAATCCTCTGTGCTCCACCTACTCATCCCTCCCTCTTCCCTAACTCTGATTCTTTTACTGTCTCCATAGTTTTGACTTTTCCAGAATGTTGTGTAAGTTGGAATCACATAGTACATGGCCTTTTCAGATTGGCTTGTTTTACTTAGTCATATGCATTTAAGGTCCCTCCATATCTTTTCATGGCTTCATAGCTCTTTGCCTTTTTTTTTTTCCTTTTTGTCTTTTTTCGTGTCCAGCAACGGATTGCAACCCTCAGTGTCGTGCCCATACCGGACCGGGACCGGCAATGGGATCGCAACCCTCGGCGTAGCGCCCGCACCTTGCTCAGCCAGTGAGCGGGAACCGGTCTGTATGTGGGATCTGAACCCTCGGCGGGAGCGCCACCGCGCTCGCAAGCGGCGCACTGTAGCAGTGCGCCACTGGGCCGGCCCCAATAGCTCTTTGCTTTTTATTGTTGAATAATATTCTACTGTTTGGATGTATCACAGTCTATCTGCTCACCTACCGAAGGACATCTTGGCTGCTTCCAAGTTTTGGCAATTATGAATCAAGCTGCTATAAACATCCATGTGCAGATTTTTGTATGGACGTAACTTTTCAGTTCATTGCGGTAAATACCAAAGAGTGTGACTGATGGACTGGATGGTAAGAGTATCTTCAGTTTTGTAGGAAACTGTCAACCTGTCTTCCAAAGTGGCTGTAATATTTTGCATTCCCACCAGCTCCTGTTGCTTCACATCCTTGCCAGCATTTAGTATTGGCAGTGTTCTGGATTTTGGTCATTTTTATAGGTGTGTAGTATTTCTTTTTTTTTTTGACCGGTAAGGGGATCGCAACCCTCGGCTTGGTGTCGTCTGCACTACGCTCAGCCAGTGAGCGCACCGGCCATCCCTATATAGAATCCGAACCTGCGGCCTTGGCGCTACCAGCACCGCACTCTCCTGAGTGAGCCACGGGGTCGGCCCATTTCATTGTTGTTTTAATTTGCAATTCCCTAATGACATATGATTTTGAGCATCTTTTCATTTTTTTTTTTTTTAAAGATGACCGGTAAGGGGATTTTAACCCTTGACTTGGTGTTGTCAGCACCACGCTCAGCCAGTGAGCTAACCGGCCATCCCTATATGGGATCCGAACCCGGGGCCTTGGTGTTATCAACACCACACTCTCCTGAGTGAGCCATGGGCCGGCCCTGAGCATCTTTTCATATGCTCAATTGCCATCTGTGTCTTCTTTAGTGAGGTGTCTGTTCAGGTCTTTTGTCCACTTTTTTTTTTTTTTTCTAAAAGATGACCAATAAGGGGATCTTAACCCTTGACTTGGTGTCGTCAGCACCACGCTCTCCCAAGTGAGCCAACCAGCCATCCCTATATAGGGATCTGAATCCGTGGCTTTGGTGTTATCAGCACCGCAGTCTCCCAAGTGAGCCACGAGCCGGCCCCCTTTTGTCCATTTTTTAACTGGGTTGGTTGCCTTTCTGTTGTTGAGTTGTCATTTTTAATATATTGTGGGTATTAAACCCTTATCAGATAATATGATTTGCAAATATTTTTTCCCATTCTGTGAGTTTTCTTTTTAGTTTCTTCATGTGTCCTTTGATGCACAAAGGTTTTTAATTTTGATGAAATCCAATTTATCTATTTTTGTTTGATTGTTTTGGTTATGAGTGCTAACTTCTTGAATGTTTACAACAACTACATGAGATAGAGGATACCATTAGCATCCCCATTTTACAGATGAGGACACTGAAGCATAGGAAGGCTAAGTACTTTGCCCAAGATTAAGCAGCTAATGGACACAGAGCTGGGGTCTGAACACAGCACTCACACTCCAGGGCCCCAGGTAGGAACCATTCAGACCTCCTGTGCTCAAGCTGGGGTGCATGAGTAGGACCCGTAAACTGTCCCGGGACCTTCCTAATCCTCAAGATTAGGATTTCAAGCTGGATGTTTTTCTTAGCTCATTTTTTTTACTGTTTGTGAATTCATCCATAGGGTCTGTGCCGGGAAGGGACTGGGAAGAGGAGCATTTCCATAGCAACTTCCTCAGTAATCTAAAGCAGCCTCCCTGAGCTAAGGCTCAGCCCACCTTGCCCCTCATCAGTGCTGACAAGGCCCTCAGGAAGGGATTCGGGCCTCTCTCCCTGAGGTTTTAATTACAGTAAGAAAGCTCAGTAAAGCACTTGAGGCCTGTGTAAGTTGATCAGGTCCTAGCAGGAAGCCCCAGGCTGAGTCAGGCACAGCAGGAATAGAGGTAACGATGGCCTAGGTCTAGGGAAGGGCACCAAGAGAGACCCAATCCAGAGTTGTGGCAATGGAAAGGCACACTCCGGGGTGTCCCAGGTAACAGGGGCTTGAGAGGCAGATGGGGGCGGTCCCTGCCTGCATTGATCAGGCACCTGAGGAATGGGGCCATTCCTGTCTGACCTGTTGGGGGAACGCAAGGAGCACAGGTGTGAGTAGTCACATAATGTGGGTGCCCACTGCCTGGAGGCTGCCAGTTGGCCCTGTGGCATGCACCCTCCCAGCTACCCAGAAAGCAATAAATTTTACACTGAACCAGAGGAAAAAATTTTCCAGGAGCCCAGAGCTCCCTCCTGATGACATGTTTTAGCATCACAGGGAAACAGCAGGTCTCTCTGTGACTTGTTTTTCTTTATAATTACCCAGTTCCGTGTATTTTGTTATAAGCAACACAAAATGGACTAATACAATACATATAAGCAGTAGTTGTGTGAAGTGAGGGGGAAGTTGTATAAAGTGTTTTTTTTTTAACACATATAAAGCTGGAATTGTTGAATCTGGCCAGCTTTAGTTTTTGGAGAGTGTGGAAAGTTTAGTATTTTAGCTTTCCAGATTATCTAAGTAGAGGCATCCTCTCCGGGTAGAGGAGTTGTGAATGGCTTTTGGGCTGTAGGACTTAAAACGACACTATTTCTTCACTGACTATTTTGTAGACCTCACAATCAAGGTGTATTTCATGTCTTAGATATCACTGCTGGTGAGGATATATGAAACCAATGCTCTAATACTTTGGTAACATTGTAAATTGGTTCAACACTTTTGGAAAGCAATATTTAGTACATATTTTGAGATTCATTAAAATGTTTTTTACATCTTGTGTTGGGGGAATTTGGAGGAACAGGCTAGAGAAAGCCTAAAGCTTAGTGAAAATTTAGAAGTGGAGCTGCCTGAGGACTTGGGGACCCAACCCCCACACCAGTGTGCAGAAGACATGGAACATGGAGTCAAGTTATCTGATTTGCCAGCTTTGAGATTCAATGCTTGCTCTGCTATGTTTTGGACTTGTTTGGGACCCGTTTCTCCTTTCTTTTGGCCTATTTCTCCCCTTTAGAATGGGAATGTGTATCCTATGTTTGTCCCACCTTTGTATCTTGGAAGTAGATAACTTGTATTGATTTCACAGATGGGACTTTGAACTTTGGACTTTTGAGTTGAAACAAGTTAAGACTTTGGGGATGAAATGAATGTATTTGCATGTGAAAAGACATGAGTTTTGGCGGGCCAGATGTGGAATGTAGTGGACTGAATTATGGCTGTTCAAAACTCACTGAATCTTGAATTGTGTCCCCCAAGTTTATGTATTAGAATCTTAGCCCCCATTGTGACTCTTAAGAGGGTCAGAAATCCCATTATGGTAATTGAAAGGTGGAGCCTTAAATAGGTGATTAGATTGTAGGACCATGCCATAGTGAATGGATTAAAAAATGGTGGTCAAGGGCGTGGTTCTGGGGGTTTTAAAAGAAAAGGAGAGTCTGTCTTTCTTGCTCTCTCTGATCACTCTGCTTCCACCATCTTGCAATGTGAGATTCCTGGATCACTGTCACCACCACCAGATAGACTCTGGACTTCCCAGCCTTAGAAACTGTAAGCAATAAATTTCGTTTTTCTTTATAATTACCCAGTTCCGTGTATTTTGTTATAAGCAACACAAAACGGACTAATACAATACATATAAGCAGTAGTTGTGTGAAGTGAGGGGGAAGTTGTATAAAGTGTTTTTTTTTAACATATATAAAGCTGGAATTGTTGAATCTGGCCAGCTTTAGTTTTTGGAGAGTGTGGGAAGTTTAGTATTTTAGCTTTCCAGATTATCTAAGTAGAGGCATCCTCTCCGGGTAGAGGAGTTGTGAATGGCTTTTGGGCTTTAGGACTTAACACGACACTATTTCTTCACTGACTATTTTGTAGACCTCACAATCAAGGTGTATTTCATGTCTTAGATATCACTGCTGGTGAGGATATATGAAACCAATGCTCTTATACTTTGGTAACATTGTAAATTGGTTCAACACTTTTGGAAAGCAATATTTAGTACATATTTTGAGATTCATTAAAATGTTTTTTACATCTTGGGCTTCACCCAAGTGCAAGGCAATCCAAGTAGGAACCCAACCTAAGGGAGGGTTCTGCTGAT
>NW_007739302.1:36563-37399 GCF_000696425.1 Galeopterus variegatus | reverse complement strand
AAAAAACATGTCCCATATTGGCTAAAACACAGAAGGCAAATTGTCCAACATCCGTCTGATGGTGCCATGCCAAAGGAGATAGCACCTGACAATCTCCTGTATTTCCTATAAATTCCCAAAGGGCATAAGCCATAATATGTATCAAAAGCAACACAGCATTTCTATTTACATCAATGTCCTTTATCTACAATTAATGTCACCACCTGAACATCAGATATTCAGAGTAAAATTTTAAAGTTGTCTGAAAAAGCAAGAGAAAGACATATTGATGTGTAGTAAGATAAAAAAAAAAGAGAGATAGATTTATATTGTTAAAATACTTGCTTCCCGCCTTTTTTGCAGAAATGGAAAAATTAATCCTAAATTCACATGAAATTTCAAGGGAGGCCAAATAGTTAAAATAATTTTGAAGAAGAATAAACATGGAGGAATCATTCTTCTCCATTTCAAAACTTACCACAAGGTGGCAGTAATCTGGCATAAGGATTGGCATAGAGATCTATGGAATAATTGAGAGCCCCAAAGTAAGCCCATGTTGGACTGATTGTTGACAATGGTGCCAAGGCTATTCAATGGAGGATATCATAGTCTTTTTAACAAGTGATGCTGGGGTATCTGCTCAGCCACATGCAAAAAAATAAAGTTTCACCCTTACTTCACACTGTACACAAAAATTAACTCAAAATGCATGAGGACCTAAATGCAAGAGTTAAAACTATGGAACTCTTAGGAGAAAACATAGGGGCAAATATTTGTGACCTTGGGTTTGGCAAAGATTCTTAGATATGACACCAAAAACACAGAGAAGACAAAACAGTTAAATTAGAATTCATCAA
>NW_007739302.1:34352-35008 GCF_000696425.1 Galeopterus variegatus | reverse complement strand
TTATAAATCCACTCTCTGGGACGGGTGTGATAAGATCTGAAAAACCCAAATTAGGGGCTATAATTTCAGAGGCTGTTTTGGAAAGCACTTCAAATATCTCTGATTCAGCACTGGGAGGTTTATTAAACAGCATAGTGATGTTAGAAATACTTTTTCTTTGATGAAGTAAGTGACGTTAGGGGTGTCTGGATTGGCTGGACATTTTGTCCAAGCACCTCAGCTCTTCTATGAACAGCTGAATATAAGAATCTGTCAAGCCAAGCAGCCGTTAGACCTTGGAATAACACTTTAGAACCTAAATTCCCTTAGTCAAGTCTCCTTCCATGTAAGAGAAGATTATTTTTTCTTCTACTAGAAGGTTAACTGAGACTGGCACTAGAACACTATCACACCTGCTCAGATTAAACCTTTAATTCCAGATGTATGTCAGAGAATATAAAGTTTACAGAGAAGACTGATTATTTCCTGTACCACCTAGTAAGGCGCTTGTATGTGAGGCCTACTTCAGTCCAATCTATCTCCTGGTTTCCAAAGTTAAGGAAGTGGAGGGCAATAAGACCTCTGATATCATGTCTGGTCTACTGTGGACTATGCGCATATAATCTTTCATCTACTTCTATTTCACTCTTTTGCAGCATGCTGAAATATTTATTTTA
>NW_007739302.1:30422-32869 GCF_000696425.1 Galeopterus variegatus | reverse complement strand
AATCTCAATATGGTAAAATGAAAGAGAGAAATATTAAATTACATTAAGAAGAAATCCAAAGATCAATTAAAAATATTTCAACACTAGTGGCTTTCAGAAAATTTTAGATTTCTGTCATTTACATTCCCTCTTTAATTGTAAGCAACATGAGGTCAGCAAACATAAATGTTGTAATGTGTATCCTCTAGCACTTTTAGGAGAATTAAATTAAACACTTACTTGCTAATTGACAAGTAAGAGTGAGAAATGCTGCCCAAGGAGAGGGCAAAATGTCTACCCCCTGAAGCAAGAAATAGATATTTCAGAAATAATAAGGAAAGAAAAAGGAGAGAAAAAAAAAAGCTAGTTGGATAAATTGTATATTTACAATGATCATCTATATTTTCTAAACATCATGTCTCACTTAAGGGAAATTTCTTAATGATAAATGGAAAAGACCTTCAATTAAAATTCTACAAATATTTTGGCTTTCTCTTTTCTTTTTCTTTTTAATTTTTAATTATTTCCAATAAATGCAATATTACTTCATTTCTGGAAGGATTCAATAACTGCTAGTTTGCTGTTGTATTGCCTGCTCTACAAATTAAGAGTAATAATTTCATGGAAGAGGGCAGAGCAAGACTAAAAGACCTACTACTCATCTCTCCTACAAAGATACATTAAACAGGGAATAAACAACTACATTTGGACAAAAGTAACTAAAAGCGAGCATCAAAGGAGTAAACAGAAATGATAGTGCACACAGCTCAGACTAGCCACACAGACAACAGAAAGAAACACTTGGCCTCCACCAACCCAAACCACAGCCAGGAGAAATTGGGAACCAGGAGGAACTTCTCCTTGCAAGATACAGGTAAGCAAGAGGACCGCAGCAGCACTCATCAACACTTTAGATACCTACAGTCCTCACCACTGGGGACCCTGGGAGTTCTCACAGGCACTAAGCCCAGCTGAGGAAACTGTCTAGAATCCACAGTTGTACTCCCCCAGGGGAGCCAACACTGTNGAACTTAATTTTTAACTAAGAAGTTTTGAAATTTAACAAGTGATTAACTCTTCTGGTTCACTACAGGGATGAGGAAGAAAGCATACAAAGATTTCTTCTTGTCGTAGGAGACCAGTGTGATACCCTTCATCACATTCTGTGCATAGTGCATACTGCATAATAAGCTCACTAGAGCCAATTCAATTTTTTGTTCTGTTTTGCTGCAGTTTATCAGTGCAACCTACTTTTAACCAATTATAATAAGTTTTACATCAGTGTGGTGGAAAATCCTTGCCAAGATTCCTCTGGGGTTCTTCCAACAATTGTTTAACCCTTCTGAGCACCATCAACAGTTCTGCAACAGTCTAATCTCTAACAGTGATCCTTATTTTCACAACAAATGTGGCAAAAAGAGAGCACCTTCTGTCATCAGGTTATTGAATCCTATAGCAGCTTCTGCATCTTGGCTGCAGCTTCATATTGATTTTTTTTTAAAGCCTACAAATATCCAAATAATTCTTCTAATTTAATTAACCAGTTTATTTATTTAACTGATATGCCACTTCAATTATGTTAGATTAGTGACTCTGTTAGGAAAATCTCAATATGGTAAAATGAAAGAGAGAAATATTAAATTACATTAAGAAGAAATCCAAAGNAATCTCAATATGGTAAAATGAAAGAGAGAAATATTAAATTACATTAAGAAGAAATCCAAAGGTCAGTTAAAAATATTTCAACATTGGTGGCTTTCAGAAAATTTTAGATTTCTGTCATTTACATTCCCTCTTTAATTGTAAGCAACATGAGGTCAGCAAACATAAATATTGTAATGTGTATCCTCTAGCACTTTTAGGAGAATTAAATTAAACACTTACTTGCTAATTGACAAGTAAGAGTGAGAAATGCTGCCCAAGGAGAGGGCAAAATGTCTACCCCCTGAAGCAAGAAATAGATATTTCAGAAATAATAAGGAAAGGAAAAGGAGAAAAAAAAAGCTGGTTGGATAAATTGTATATTTACAATGATCATCTATATTTTCTAAACATCATGTCTCACTTAAGGGAAATTTCTTAATGATAAACGGAAAAGACCTTCAATTAAAATTCTATAAATATTTTGGCTTTCTCTTTATTTTTCTTTTTAATTTTTAATTATTTCCAATAAATGCAATATTACTTCATTTCTGGAAAGATTCAGTAACTGCTAGTTTGCTGTTGTGTTGCCTGCTCTGCAAATTAAGAGTAATAATTTCATGGAAGAGGGCAGAGCAAGACTAGAAGACCTACTACTCATCTCTCCTACAAAGATAAATTAAACAGGGAATAAACAACTACATTTGGACAAAAGTAACTAAAAGCGAGCATCAAAGGAGTAAACAGAAATGATAGTGCACACAGAAGCTCAGACTAGCCACACAGACAACAGAAAGAAACACTTGGCCTCCACCAACCCAAACCAC
>NW_007739302.1:27384-29170 GCF_000696425.1 Galeopterus variegatus | reverse complement strand
TGAGCTAATGTAGTTCCCCACATCCCACAGAAATGGAGCAGAACTGAGAAACTCTCCCCTGCTGGCTGAACAACTCTAGTACCCTGCTTCGCTGAAGCTGGACTATTCCACTGGAAACTGAATTGCTAACACAGCCCTTTCTCTGAGGAGTGGAGTCAGCACTGCCCCCAAAGCCCGAATGACAGCAGTGCCCAGCCATTCTGGGTCCTTGCTACTGCTGCACAGGACCTCACAGAGGTTGCGATAGTGCTGAGTCCCACCATTCCACGGGTTAGAGTAACACACTGCCTCAACCCTAGAAACCAAGTGACAACTGAGTCCCATTTGCTCTGGTTCCTGAATTACACCTGTACTCTGCTCCCTGGACCCAAAACTCCAGAGCACCCGTCTTCTCCCAGAGTCAAGCCAATGATGTGGCCCTTCTCCCCAGGGTCAGAGCCATAGCCACAACCTGGCCCACTGAGTCCAAGCAGCCGGGGTCCTCAGAGCCACATATCCTAGTGCTATAGGCAATCTACATTCAACACTACCACAAGGGGTGAACCTTCACCCCCAAGACCCAGGTGTCACAATAGGTTCATGAAACATTGAGTCCAAGTTCTTAGCTCCACAGACACTCAGTGAAACCTGCACCTGGAATCCAGCACTGCTGCAGTTGCTCATAGGTCAGTTCAGACACAGCCCCAGGAGGAATCCTCTCATTGAAATCTCTCTATTGTGGAAAAAATGAGAATAGGAGGATCCCCAAAACCATTGCCATCAGACAACTTAAGAACCTACACCACTGCTGTTACTGCAACAAACTTCTATAGCCTACGTCATTAGGCATCCACAGTTATTGGTGATGTTGATTGCAGCTGAAGAGCCACCCAGAGACTAAATCACTACATCTACAAAGAACCAGAGTCACTACACTTTTCCCAACCAGTACACTAAAGCACAGTGAAAGACACTGTGTAAAGTTCAGAAGAGGTGATTGTTCCACCAGATACACAGACATCAATGCAGAAACATAAGAAAAATAGAAAAGTGAGGATACATGACACCACCATAAAAACACAATAACACAACAATGTCAGACCCAAGGGAAAAAAAATGATAAACTGACAGAAAAGGAATTTAAAATAATGACCTTAAGAAAACCCAGTGAAATACAAGAGAACACAATAGACAATTCAATGAAATCAGAAAAATAATTCATGACATTAATGAGAAATTTAACAAAGAGATATCATAAAAAGAACCAAACAGAAATCCTGCAGCTTAAGAATTCAATGAAGTGCTAAAAGAAAAAAATGCCAACTAATAAAGAATAAAGAAGAAACAGAGTCTTTCACAAAAACAGCAAAAACGGGATATTCATCACCACTAAACTGGCGTTACAAGAAATATTCAAGGAAGTCCTATATTTGGAAGCTAAAAGAAGATAAGTACCATCAGTAAGAGGCAAAAAAGAATAAAAACAAAAGAACGAAAACCATATGATCATCTTAACAGACTCAGAAAAAGCATTTGATAAAATTTAATATCCATTTATGATAAAACCCTAATTAGGCGTAGAAGGAATGTACTTCCACACAATTAAGGGCATATATGACAAACCTACAGTTAACATCATACTAAATGGGGAAAGCTGAAAGCTTTTCCTATAAAAATTGGAACAAGAAAAGGATGCCCACTCTCTCTACTCCTGTTCAACATAGTACTGAAAGTTCTAGCCAGAGAAATTAGGCAAGAGAAATCAATAAAAACATTCAAATTAGGAAGAAGGAAGTCAAATTGTCCC
>NW_007739302.1:9894-26585 GCF_000696425.1 Galeopterus variegatus | reverse complement strand
TGTTTGCAGGTGACATAATCTTCCATATATAGAAAACCTTGAAAATTCCACCAAAAAACCCTGTTAGGAATGATAAACGAATTTGGCAAAGTTGTTGGACATAAAATGAACATACAAAATCAGTAGTGTTTCTACATACCAATAACGAGTGAGATGAAAAAGAGATTGAGAAAACAATTCCATTTACAATGGCTACAAAAAATTTATATTTCAGCAAAAATAAATAAGTAAAATAGGATACCTAGGAATTAACCAGGGAGTTGAAAGATTTCTACATGGAAAACTGTAAAACACTGATGAGAGAAATTGGAGGACATAAAGAAAAGGAAAGACATCCAATGTTCATAGTCTGGAAGAATTGATGTTGTGAAAATCACCATATTACCAAAAGTGATCTACAAATTCAATGCAATTACTATCAAAATATCAATAACACTCTTCACAGAAATAGAAAAAACAATCCCAAAATTTGTTTAAAACCACAAAATACTTTGAATTATCAAAGCAATCTTGAGCAAAAAGAACAAAACTGGTGGCATTACACTTCCTTACTACGAAACTATAGTAGTCAAAACACCATGGTACTGTCATAAAAACAGATGTGCAGACTAGTAGAACAGAAAAGAGAACCCGGAAATAAAGCCATGTAGTTACAGCTAACTGATTTTCAACGAAAGTGCTAACAATGTACATTGGGGAAAATGTAGTCTCTTCAATAAATGGTGCTGAGATAACTGGATATCCGTATGTAGAAGCATGAAACTAGAAACCTATCTCTCACCATATACAAAAAATCAATTCAAAATGTATTAAAGACTTACATGAGAGACCTGAAATCATAAAACTATTAGAAGAAAACAGGGTAAATGCTTCAGCACATTGGGCTGGGCAAAGACTTTATAAAGAAGATCTCAAACGCACCAGCAACAAAAGCAGAAATAGACAAATAGGATTGCAACAAACTAAAAATCTTCTGCACAGCAAAGGAAACAATCAACAAAGTCAAGAGACAACCAGAAAAATGGTAGAAAATATCTGTAATCTACGCATCTGACAAGGGATTAATTTCCAGAATATACAAGGAAATAAAACAACTCAACAGCAAATAATAATAATAATAATAATAATAATAATAATAATTTGATCAAAAAATCAACTAATGAGCCGAATAGACATTTCTCAAAGGAAGACATACAAATGGCCAACAGATACATGAAAAAATTCTCAACATCACTAACCGTCAGGGAAATGCAAATCAAAACAATTATAACTTCTATAACAAATACTTATTGAGTGCCCACATTTGACATTATTAGAGCTATTGGTTATGATTTTAGATTACATGTAATAGCTCGTTCTCAAATAAAAATAAATGCCTTTGCCTTTTGCAATAAAAAAAAATCTTAAAATATGCCTGTTATAATGAATGAATCATGCTGCTAGTTTCACTCAGCTTCTGTTCACGTTATAATTGGTGATAGCAAAGCTAATGGTTGTCTTATTTGAATGGATTAAACAGCTTTTCTTAGTGTTGCCTGGACCACCTACAGCAAATTCCCTGTACTAAGAAGAACCACTCCATTCAGCTATTGGCTCTCAATCCCTTTCCCTTAGGTGAATATGGCTGCATTTGAGTAGCCAAAGGGATATGGGATCCAATCAAACAACTTACCATTGTTAGGGCATGAAATAGTAAGGTTGGTTAAAAAAAATATTGTCTAATTCCTGCTGCCACATTCTACTGTATATCAAAAATTAGAATATCCCAACACTGACCAAAATTCCTCATTCTGCATTAAAACTGTTTTGGCCTCAAAAGAATTATGGTAAGATGATGAAATTCAGCAAAACCATATCACAGAATTTTAACGTTATAGTAACAGATAACCAACATTCCTTTGTTTGGCCCTCTGTGTGTTTTTTTCATCATGAGGAAATTGGAAGGAGATATGCCTTTATTTTGTAAAGTAGAATGTGGGTGATTGTGAAAAGGAAGGGAGAAAAAGAAAATCACCATGAATTGTACAATACACAGAAACACTCTATGGGCACTCAATCATAAAAAAAGAGTAGATGTGGATATGAGGATCTGACACCTCATTTCCTTAGATCTGTAAATTTTCAAGTACANATGTAGTCTCTTCAATAAATGGTGCTGAGATAACTGGAAGCATGAAACTAGAAACCTATCTCTCACCATATACAAAAAATCAATTCAAAATGTATTAAAGACTTACATGAGAGACCTGAAATCATAAAACTATTAGAAGAAAACAGGGTAAATGCTTCAGCACATGGGGCTGGGCAAAGACTTTATAAAGAAGATCTCAAACACACCGGCAACAAAAGCAGAAATAGACAAATAGGATTGCCTACATGAGAGACCTGAAATCATAAAACTATTAGAAGAAAACAGGGTAAATGCTTCAGCACATTGGGCTGGGCAAAGACTTTATAAAGAAGATCTCAAACGCACCAGCAACAAAAGCAGAAATAGACAAATAGGATTGCCACAAACTAAAAATCTTCTGCACAGCAAAGGAAACAATCAACAAAGTCAAGAGACAACCAGAAAAATGGTAGAAAATATCTGTAATCTACGCATCTGACAAGGGATTAAAGAAACAATCAACAGAGCAAAGAGGCAACCTACAGAGTGGGAGAAAATATTTGCAAACCATTCATCCAACAAGGGATTAATTTCCAGAATATACAAGGAAATAAAACAACTCAACAGCAAATAATAATAATAATAATAATAATAATAATAATAATTTGATCAAAAAATGAACTAATGAGCCGAATAGACATTTCTCAAAGGAAGACATACAAATGGCCAACAGATACATGAAAAAATTCTCAACATCACTAACCGTCAGGGAAATGCAAATCAAAACAATTATAACTTCTATAACAAATACTTATTGAGTGCCCACATTTGACATTATTAGAGCTATTGGTTATGATTTTAGATTACATGTAATAGCTTGTTCTCAAATAAAAATAAATGCCTTTGCCTTTTGCAATAAAAAAAAATCTTAAAATATGCCTGTTATAATGAATGAATCATGCTGCTAGTTTCACTCAGCTTCTGTTCACGTTATAATTGGTGATAGCAAAGCTAATGGTTGTCTTATTTGAATGGATTAAACAGCTTTTCTTAGTGTTGCCTGGACCACCTACAGCAAATTCCCTGTACTAAGAAGAACCACTCCATTCAGCTATTGGCTCTCAATCCCTTTCCCTTAGGTGAATATGGCTGCATTTGAGTAGCCAAAGGGATATGGGATCCAATCAAACAACTTACCATTGTTAGGGCATGAAATAGTAAGGTTGGTTAAAAAAAATATTGTCTAATTCCTGCTGCCACATTCTACTGTATATCAAAAATTAGAATATCCCAACACTGACCAAAATTCCTCATTCTGCATTAAAACTGTTTTGGCCTCAAAAGAATTATGGTAAGATGATGAAATTCAGCAAAACCATATCACAGAATTTTAACGTTATAGTAACAGATAACCAACATTCCTTTGTTTGGCCCTCTGTGTGTTTTTTTCATCATGAGGAAATTGGAAGGAGATATGCCTTTATTTTGTAAAGTAGAATGTGGGTGATTGTGAAAAGGAAGGGAGAAAAAGAAAATCACCATGAATTGTACAATACACAGAAACACTCTATGGGCACTCAATCATAAAAAAAGAGTAGATGTGGATATGAGGATCTGACACCTCATTTCCTTAGATCTGTAAATTTTCAAGTACAAGAAAATCACCATGAATTGTACAATACACAGAAACACTCTATGGGCACTCAATCATAAAAAAGAGTAGATGTGGATATGAGGATCTGACACCTCATTTCCTTAGATCTGTAAATTTTCAAGTACAACTTTGAAAGTTTTTATGATTCTCCCAACACAACCACCACTACCACCAGTGGTAAACGTACCTCGATTTGACTATTACTACTATATCATAAAAATGAATTTCTTTATCTTTTTATCAGTGAACTATGGAATTTCAGTTGTGTGTAACTACAGCGTTCATCAGATTTTTAAATTTTTTTTCTAGTATAGGGTTAAGTTTTTGTCAATCACAGTGTTTTGAAGTATTAAAAATAGGAAGAAGAAAGTTGTTACAAATAAGGCTAAATTACACAAATACCTCCACCTAATCTAATTGCTAGCGAGGTTACGGGGGAAAAGAAACATTTGATTATTTGTGGTAGCAATGCCCCAAAATAACTTGTATGAGAATAGAGTTTGTCAAATGTGTGACCTTAGATCCAACTCAAATACCATGAATATCTCAAATAAACATTATATTTGAGTTGTAAAAAAGGAATTTATTACTTTACTTTTTAAAAGTATGACATTCTTTAGTAACAAAGAAGTAAAATAAATTACCTGTAATTCCAGTCCATTTTGACAGAATACAGTGTAAGATCAGCCATCATTGCTGATAGACTACCTTTATACTTCAAATACAGTAATCATTTTTAAAGAATTTCAGATAACATCTAAATAGTTTATCAATGATAAAAGCTATACTCTAGAAGCGGACTAAGGTGCAATTTTTAAAATCTTAGTTTTATGGCTGAACATAAATAATTTATAGTTATACTGTTATTTTAAGCACATATTCAGTAGTAAAATAGTAACTGGGAGATAGTGTTGCTCAGTAGAAAGAACAGGGGTTTTGGAGTCAGACTTAAAATCAAAGTGTTAGGAATCGTTTAGCTGGAAAAGGCAGAATCCTAACTCTACTAGCTTAAGGCTCACATACTGTCTAAAGATATAAGTCAAGTAGAATAGAAACCAGGGTCTCTTCCCAGGGCTCTCTTTCAACCTGTCTCTAGGTGTCAACTATATAAATTGGCATCATTTCATCTCACTGCAGTTGGACTTTTCCCTTACACAGTACATGTGGCCATGGACATCCTCTATCATGTTCAGCAGCAAATAGGTATCAAAGCCCATGACAGGTATCAAATTGACCCCATGTGGGTAATGCACCTGCCCTTGGTCTAGTCATTTTCAGAACAGATAATGTGATGGTTATGCTTGTGGTATGTGACAGGAAATTGACAGAGCCACAAATTCAGAGAGGAGGAATCTGTCAAAGAAAAGAAAGAAGCTGATCAGATCAACCAATATGTTCTTCATATAAACTCTTAGAGCCCTGTCTTCCATTCATAACCTGAGGATAATAATTCCTACTTTTCTATATTGTAGTCAAGATTAGAGAAAATACATGTGAAACACCTGGAGCATAATTTATCCTCAATAAATTGTAGCTATATCATTTTATTAGTATCATTTTTGTTAGTATTATTATTATATGAGATTTTTTTAAGTTCTATTTTATTAATACTTTGTGTTATCATTTCCCATGTGCTACTAGATGTGTGTGTGTGTGTGCGTGTGTGTGTGCGTGTGTGTGAAATAATGTGTATTAAGATTAACTATTCCACCAGACTCTTTATTTCTGATTTAGTCAAGGATACACTACAGAGCTGAAAGGCCATTTCATCTTTCTCTTCATATTAGAATCTTCCTGGAAGGAGAAGTGTTATGGACTGAATGTTTGTGCCCCCCCCCACTCTCCCCTACCCCCAAGAGTCATATGTTGAAATCTAATCCCCAGTGGGATGGTATTTGGAGGTGTGACCGTTGGAAGGTAATTAGGTCATAAGGTATAGTCCTCATGAATGGGATTCATGCCCTTATAAGAAGAGGCCAGAGAGCTAACTTGCTTTATTTTGCCATGTGAGAATACAAAAAGAAGTTGGCAGTTAGTATGCCAAAGAGGGTCCTCACCAGAATTTGACCATGCTGGTACCCTGATTTGAGACTTCAGCTTTCAGAAATGTGGAGAAATAAACTTCTATTGTTTATAATCCACCTAGTTTATTTTGTTAGAGAAGCCTGAACTGACTATGTTAGAAATTGGTACTGGGAAGTGAGATACTGCTGTAAGAAATACCTAAAAATGTGATGTGGCTTTGGAACTGGGTACTGAGTAGAGGCTTGGAGAATTCTGAGGTGCCTGCTAGAAGAAGCCAAGACTATTGTAAAGGGAATTTTGAAGGGAATTCTGATGAGGGCTCAGAAAGGAAAGAGAAAAGCTGTAGAAAAAGCTTCTGTTTTCCTAGAGAATACATAAATAATCATGTACAGAACGTTAGTAGAAATAAGGATGGTAAAGGCCTTTCTGATGAGGTTTCAGACAGAATGGAGAAACATGTTATTGGATAATGGAGAAACAGCAATCCTGGTTATAAAATGCCAAAGAATTTGAATGAATTGTGTTCCATTCTAGTGTTCTGTGGAAGGTAGAACTTGCGAGTATAAAAACTGAATATTTAGCTGAGGAGATTTCTAAGATTTATGTGTTCAACACGCACATGGCAAAACCATTGGGTTGGGAACCTCACCTTGAAAAGCTGCAGGGGTGGAATTGCAGTCAGGATGTTACCTCAGGGGTTCAGAAGGTGAGACAACTACCCCACTGTGCCTGGAAGACAGAGTATGGAGCCAAAGAGGATTATTCTCTTGATTTATTGTTTAACAAAGTTAGCCTTGTAAGGTTTTGAACTTACTTGGGACCTGCCACTCCTTTCTTCTTTCCTATATCTGCGCTTTTGAATGGGAATATCTGTCCTATGCCTGTCCCACCATTATAATTTTTTTCCAGGTAATATATTCTATTTTTATAGCAGTTTTAGGTTTATAGAGAAATTGAGCAGAAAGTATAAATGGTTCCCTTGCCCCCACCACCACACAATTCCTCCTGTCATTAACATGTTACATTAGTATGGTACATTTGTTACTATTATGAACCAATATCGATATAATACTACTAACTTGATTTTACATTAGGGCTCCTTCTTTGTGCTGTAGAGTTCTGTGGGTTTTGCCAATGCCTAATGTCATGTATTCATCATTACAGTATCATACAGAGTAGCTTTGCTGCCCTAAAAATCCTCTGTGCTCCACCTATTCAGCCTTCCTTCCCTCCCTCTTCTCCTGAAGCCCTGGAAACCACTGATTGTTTTTTCCCCATCACCTCAAACATTCATCATTTCTTTGTGTTGGAAACATTCAAGCATATCACTCGTTTAGTTTCACAGGTTCACAGCTGGAGAAAGAACTCTAAGAGCATTGTACTCATTTCAGAAGTGAAAATACAAAAGGCAATTTCTTGCTATATCAGAATATTCTCCTTGGCAGTTACAAAAACATAAATAATCACTAAAAATAGTGAAACAAACAATGAACAGGGAAGAACCTTCAGAATGGTAGTGTGAGAAGCTCAGTAAATTCTCTCTCCAGTGAAACAATTATTTAACTGGTGAAAATTATTTTTTTAAAATTAATATCTCTCGATTTGTCCCAAAGTCATACAAGAAATAGAGAAACATTTATTCATAAAAATCTACTAAATCTCATTAAGAACAGAGTCTGCGACATTTGAGCCATGATCTGCCCTTATGTCCCTTCTTTAGCTTTATGGAATGGAAGCTCTACTCCAGAAGCTTTACTCTGGGCAGGTGCAGCCACAAAGAAAAGAGCTCTCTCTTTCTCTAGCTCCTAGTCTAGTACTATGGGTTTCCCCTAGGAGGACAGCTCAGCAGCATCTATTATCCTGCCTCAGTACCATGTTGCAGAAGTGCCATTCTTGGTATGACTGCTTGGAGTCATACTCCATACTACTTGGCTCCCTTCCCTGATGCCCATCTCCCTCCCCCACCCCCAGGTCCCCATCATAGTGTTAGAGCTCTGTCCCAGACATGACAGACAAAGGATACTGGGACTTTGATTGTTATCATCCTAGCTCTTGCATATGTTCAAAGACCTAAAGGAAACCATGTCTAAATAATTAGAGGAAGGCATATTAATGACTCATCAAATAATATCAATAAGGAGAGAGAGATTTTTTGTTAGAAATCATATGGATATCCTGGAGTTTATAAGTATAATAATCAAAATTAAAAATTTACTAGAGGAATGTAACAGTAGATCTGAGTTGCAGAAAAACAAAGTCTAACCTGAAGACAGATCAACAGAAATTAGGCAATCTAAAGAACAGAAAGATAATATAATGAAGAAAAGTAAACAGAACCTCAAAGAAACAAGGAAGATCATTAAGGACATCCACATACATATAATGGAAGTATCAGAGTGAGAGAAGACAGAAAAAGGGACAGAAGAAATATGGAATAAAATAATGGTGAAAAACTATCCAACTTTGATGAAAAACATGAATCTACAGATCTAAGAATCTCCACAAATTCGAAATAAAGTAAACAGAAAAGAAACATATCTAAACATACTGTAGCAAAAATTTTGAAGTCAGTGATAGAAAATTGTGACAGCAGCAAAAGAAAAATGACTAATAAGTCATCACTTAAAAAGGAACCACAGATTTTTTTCTTTTTTCTTTTTTTCAGGCAGTGGGGAGTGGTTTGGCAGAACCAAGAGAGGATTTATTTTGGAAAAGACAATAGAATTGATTCTTGGTTGGGGTCTGAGCAAGAGGGGCTACCCCAGGGAGTAGATTCTCCCCAGGGGTGGGCTGAAGGTTAGGGCCAGGGCTGAGCCTCACCTGGGTCTTCTGTTCCCCACAATCCCCAGCACAGCTGCCTCCCCCACAGGCTCTGGGGCATCCACAGGAGAAGGGAGGATGGGAGGGGCTGCAGTGGCCATTCACTTGGACATCAGAGAACTTGGACAGCAGCTTCCCATCACGGGTCTCAATCTTCTCCACAACCACAACCTTGGAGGAGCTGGTGTGGCTGAAGGAGCTGGAGCTCCCACCAGAGCCAAACCTGGACCTCAGGAGCTCAGGACCATAGCTCTGGCTTGTGAACTCCTGTAGGCTGAGCTCAGCCCTCTTGAGTGGCCACTGGTTGTCTTCCTACATACTCATGTTCTGTATCCCAGACTCCAGCTGGCTGTCCTCGCCCTCCAGCAGCTTGAGGTAGGTGGTGATCTCGACGTCCAGGGCCATCTTGACATTCATGAGCTCCTGGTACTCATACAGTTGCTGTGCCATGTCCTGCTTGGTCCGCTGCAGGGTGGCCCCCAGCTCAGCCAGTTCGGTGTTGGCGTCCTTTATGGCCAGCTCCTCACACTGCTCAGCATCAGTGGTGGTGGCCTCCAGAGAAGTCCTCTGACCTTTTAGGCCATCGATCTCAACCTGGAGCTGCCTGATGTTCCGGTTCATCTAGAGATCTCCATCTTTGTGAGAGGCAGATTATCCCTGTGCTTCCCAGACAAGGTCTGCAGCTCTTCATGCTTGACCTGGTACATGCTCTCAGCCTCACCCGCTGTGATTGATGATCTCCTCCTACTGGGCCTTGACCTCAGTGATGATGCTGTCCATGTCAGTGGACTGAGAGAGGAAGACCTGCACTCAGTGTGGGTGGGAACCATCTAATCAGCTGGGTTCCCAGCTAGGAGAAAGCAGGCAGAAGAAGGGGGATACATAGCTCTCTCTGTCTTCCTCTATCTCTTTACTCTGAAGCTGAGCACCTTTTTCTCCTCCTGCCCTTGGACATCAGACTCTAGGTTCTTCAGCTTTTGGACTCTGGGACTTGCTCCAGCAACCTCTGTGGGCTCTTGGGCCTTCATCCTTGGACTAGAGGCTGTACTGTTGGGTTACCTGGTTCTGAGGCTCTCTGGTAGCCACACTACTGGGTTTTTGGTTTCCCAGCTTGCAGATGACCTAATATGGGATTTTGCCTTTTGATCACGTGAGCCAATTTTTCCCCAATAAATACCTTTTCAAATATGTATTTCATTGGTTCTTTCCCTCTAAAAACCCTGATTAATACAACTATATATTTACACGTTTCACTTTTTTTCTCATCTTAACAAATTTTAAAAGCAATTGCATAAAACAATCTCAAAAAATTCTATTTTTTCAACCATAAGCTTTAGAAATATACTTGACCATAACAACACAAAGGAGGGAGGTGGGAATAAACTATTTTGGAGTAAGAAAATAACTCCAGATGGTAATTAAAATCTATAGAAAGAAATAAACAGACCACAAAAAAGAGTAAATAAATGGTTAATTTTTAAAATTCTATAAATACATTTGTTCTCTCTCTTCTTCTCTTAGCTTCTTTACAAAACATAAAACTATATAAAGCAATAATTATAACAATATATGAATATTGTTGGGGTTGTCACATATAAAGAGGTAATATGTAAACAAAAATAGCACAAAAAGTTGGGGAGGGCAATAGAACTACACAGGAGTACATTTCTATATCTTAATGAAATTTAATTAATATATATCTGAAATAGATTCTGAAAATTTATGATGTATATTGTAAGCCCTAGAAAAATCACTAATAAAATAATTTAGAAGTATATATTTAAGAAACATTAAAGGAATTAAAATGATACACTAGAACAAATTCTAATAAGAAAAAGAAGTACTAAGGAGGAAGAGAGGAGTAAAATGGCCAGGAAACAGATAGAAAATAAAAAGCAAAAGAGCAGACATAAATTCAATTATATCACTAATAACACTAAAGATAAATGGATTAATTGATCCAATCAAAAGACAGGGATTGTCAGACTAAATTATAAACAAGGCAAACTATATGTTGTCTGGAGGAGACACACTTTAGAATCAAAGAGGCAAATAAATTAAAAGTAAAAGAATTGAAAAAGATACATTATACAAACATCAAGTATAGAAGAGTGGAGTGGCTATACTAATATTAGATAAAATGAGATAAAAAATGTTATTAGAGATAAAGAGGAACATTTATAATGATGAAAGTGTTACTCTATCAGAAACATGTAAGAATTATAAGCATATGTGTATGTAACAACATAAAATATATGAAAGCAAAAACTTTTTTCTACCAGGCTGGTAACATCTGCTTCTATGGTCACTAGTTTGTGATTTTTCAAAGAGTCTTCTCTAGAGACCTCCCATCCAGTGCCTATTTACTGCAACTAGGCTAGGACAACCATTTGTTTAAGAGTTATTTTATATAAGCCATATCAAAATATCCTGCTGCCTGTTCAGTGGGATAAGATATCTTCAAGGAAATGAAAGAAATTCTATTTATTAAATGCTCTGGAGGATTGTTCACCAAGAGAATAAGAGAAGAATTGATGAGAGAAACAGACATTTCAACAATAATAGTTGGGGACTTCCAAAAACTATGGATGCATTTTGGCCATTATAAAAGTGTGTTCAAGGCTGGCATTACTGGGCATTTTATTGGGTACTTGCTGGATTTACCTGCTCTGTATTTACTCTTTCTTGTAGAATTAAAGTATATAAATTACACAGCAATAAGAGACAGTATAATAAGAAGCTGACCATTGTGGCCAGCACCTTGTTCTATCTCCACTCTTTTGAGGCAAGACAGAATTGGTGACACCCAAGAATTGAAACTTGTAATGTTGGATAGTTGGCTCAAAGCCTAATAGCAAAATGTTATAAATTTTGATATGAAGCTAGGATTTTAATCCTAAATACTGTGAAAGCTTCAGGGGGACAATGAACCTCAACATTAAATTAAAAATTTATATGTATATACTTGTAATCATTTTCATAGGGTGAGAACTCATACCTCTCAGACTCAAAAAGGTACAGGTTAAGAACTACTAATGTAGTTTCGCATCTGGTAATATACCTCTCACAAAATTATTGAATATTAAATCATCGTTTTTAATCAAGTACAGTTAAATATCCAGTGTTGTACCTATTATTAAAATATATTAATTTTAACATAAGATATTAGGTTCCTAAATTTTTTCCATTTATCTGTCCTGAATTACATTCTAAAATATCCTGGACTACTCAAAAATAAATTTTGCAATAACATTCTTTCTTTCCACTTGTACTAAAATTGGTAAATATTCCCAAATGCACTCTGCATCCCATTTAAACATTTCATCAGAGGATGGAGGTGAAACCAATCTGTATGGTAATTCTGTCAGTTTCCTCTCACTGGGGCATATTGTCAGTGTTGTGTGACAACCAGCTGCCATGTGTACCCAAGATAAAGCCTTCCTTGACCACCACAGCCTGAAGATGTATTTTTCTTATCTGAACTCTTAAAAAATTATAATTCTTGCCTCTCAGTTGGCAATTAATCATTTTTCACACTACCCCATGACATATTTCCTAGGAGGTGGCTTAATACTAACTCAAGTTAAACCAAATTGGAGAGTATATTACTATTTCTGTTGCATTAGTGCTCCACTAACAAAAACAAACAAAACAAACAAAATTGTGGAAGGGTTTTTTCTAGAATTTAATAATTGATTAATTTTTTAGCTCCAAAAATTTACTTTTTTATGGCAGGAAATTTCTACTTAGCAAATGAGGCTTGGGTCCTTAACATTTGGAAAGAGATGCCCTTCAAGAGAGAAATTAAACCCACATGTAAAATCTGAAGAAATGATAGTTAAAATAAAGGCAATGATAAATTATTATTCTTTAACTAAAATGTGACCCAATTAGAAATGCTTTTCAACAAATGTGCTTTGTTTCTTCCATTCCTGACTTTTTTTCTTTAGATTTGGCTTCAATCTCCTACTAAAAAAATACACTGACGTTACAACTGGAATTCATGGTTTCAGTTCTCAGCTGTACCATTTCTTACCCCAGAAATGTCATTCCCTTACCTATAACATTAGTCCATATCCAATCTACTTATTTCAAAGAATCATTATTTAGTAATCAGATGAGAAATATACAGACCATTTCTTTGTAAACTGTTAAGTTCTCTTCATAAGTGAGATATTACAGTATTATTTAACTTGATTTTTATATTACCTGCTGTCTCATGTATTGGCACTGAAACTAATGCTGCACACGTTAGTGGCCAAAAACCCAGTGGACTAGGACTAAGAGACACTGGTATGTATCAGACAGTAATGAGTCATCCTGGGCCGCACATCCTCAAATCTCAGGGTTTGAGGCAGTGGAGATATTACCTGCTGTCTCATGTATTGGCACTGAAACTAATGCTGCACACGTTAGTGGCCAAAACCCCAGTGGACTAGGACTAAGAGACACTGGTATGTATCAGACAGTCATGAGTCATCCTGGGCCGCACATCCTCAAATCTCAGGGTTTGAGGCAGTGGAAAGAACTGAGTATTAAGTTCCCACAGCTACTAAGTGGCAGAGATGACATTTACCCCAGCAATTTGGTGCCAGAGATCATGCTTTGAACCATTCATGCTATACAGCCTCTTAGTACAGTCAGAATTCTGCATCATGCTTCTTCAGCAATTCTACAGGGCCCATTTCCAAAAATGCTTATTAACAAACTTTCCACCTGATGTTTGTTTTTATAAATTAAAAAAAGCATAAAACTAATAACCCTTATTAATTTATGTTTGCCTTTATTTTTTAACATGGAAATTTAAAAATTAACTTTCTCTTTTAAAGCTCTGAAATAGATATCCAGCTATAGTTGACCTGGTCCTGCCTTCCATGGAGAGCACATTAGCCTTCAACTACCCAGGATGTGTGGCACTGCCTTCTGTGACGCCACAGAAGCCATGTTGGGAGTATTCACACCAGGGAAAGAGGCAAATGCCATAAATCAGGCTCCCTCTTGTTCCCCTGTCCTTCAGAGCCAGTTTTTCATCAGTTACCAGCACACCACTAGAATTAGGCAAATCTGAGTTTACATTCTATAGTTAAGACCTTGGGAAAATTATGTAACATATGTGAGACTTAGTTTTCTCCTCTATGAAATGGTGGTAATAATACTACCTATCAAATAAGACAGTTCTGATAATTAAATGAGACAGACATAGTAGGCAGAGCTAGTGGGAGATGAAATCTGAGCATTGATTGGATAGCTAATGCTTCCTAAAAAGGCAGGGAGCTGTCTTTCCAGAAGTGGAGTAGGAGAATCAGTTCCTTCTTTACTTCAAACTGATCCTTCTCCATAGTTCGTGATGTGCCAAAGCAAAAAGTGTTTTTAAATACTTTCCAATAATAATTGGTGATGTCTTTCCCTTTTAAAATTTTCAACTAAAGTAAAAAACCCTTAATCCAAAATAGATTAGGTTTTCACTTGGAAATTGAATCTACCCAAGCAAATGTGTTTGTAAGTGATATAATGTATGTGAATGTAGGATGTACATAACTATCTCATAGTATCAAACTATCTCATTAGCATTCTGAAAGCAAACTCAAGGCATCTGAATACTAAGCCTTTCTCAGCAAGCCACAAACTGTTAATACTTCAGGACACTGGAGAGCACCACTGAAACTTCACAAAAGCAGTTATACTGGCATAAAAAAAGGAAGAAAATGTTAGCTATTAGCAAAAAATAAAGAGAAAGAGAGAAATCAATAAAAGAATATTAAGTCAATTTTCAATGTACAATATAATGTAAATATTTATTAACAGTAATGCTGTTATAAGCCAATGTTATAACAATGAGGTTTCTAGATTTTATTTTCTAATGAATAGCAGTATTTTTCAGGCCACTGAGTAATTCTACAAAATGTAACAGAAAAAAATTATCAAGCTATTTATGATAACTATATAACATAGGAACCAACAAGAGGCAAACACCATCAATAAAGAAAGCCAGTGCTCAGGAATTATCTCCTAAGCTGATTCCAAAAGTGATGGAAAGAGATAGAAGAATAGTTTTAATATACGTTTCCTTCACCATAACCAGGAATTTATATTATAGTGTCCTAAAAGTCATAATTCAGAACAAAAGCTCCCAATTTATTTATTTATATTACAAATGACACTCGTATTAATTAAAATTATTAAAGACAGGCTCCTAGTTTCTTGAAGGGACTATGTATAAGTAGATGATAATCACTAAAGCCATCTGTGTTAGCCACTAGTCATTAGCTGTTATCAGAGTTACTGAAATAGAGAAGCATCATATAAGTAGATCCATAGATGGGTGGGCTTCTGTGTGGGATGGCAGGGATTGAATCAATTTAGGCAGTAGGACCAGGTTTGTCTCCAACTGACCAATTCCAGATTCTATAAA
This sequence comes from Galeopterus variegatus, assembly GCF_000696425.1. NCBI lineage: Eukaryota > Metazoa > Chordata > Mammalia > Dermoptera > Cynocephalidae > Galeopterus > Galeopterus variegatus. The sequence continues at coordinate 11,564 of NW_007739302.1, read as the reverse complement.
TTTTTGTCAATATTTCATAGATTCTTTGAGAATAGCCCTTGATAAATTAACCCACAAATTAGCAATTAATTTCATGGTTTTCATCAAGTGCTAAAAGTTTCTCAGGATGGCACAGTTGCCCATAAGCTCAGAGTTTCTACAATATAAATAATCCATTTACTATGTTGTAATACCAGTCCAATAGTTATTCTCTAATCTTAGTGGTTAGTCAATGTTTTAACTCCTGTTGATGAACCCCCTTTATCATTCAGTTTTATTCAAGGATCTACTAGGACATAAAATATATAAATTGATAATGATGCTTATTTTTCTAAGTCATCATCACTAGATCTTTTTCTTAATATGAAGTGAATATAAGAGTGAAACATAGACGTGACCATCAGCCCAATCATATAATTTTTTTTTTTCCTTTTTGTCTTTTTTACTGACCGGTAACGGGATTGCAACCCTCGGTGTTGCGCCCGCCACGCTCAGCCAGTGAGTGGGAACCGGTCTTCACATGGGATCCGAACCCTCCGCGGGAGCGCCGCCGCACTCCCAAGCGGCACACTCTCCAGTGTGCCACCGGGCCAGCCCCCAATCATATAATTTTGATTTGACCTTGAATCACAGTAAAAACGAAATTCCTCATCCCAGGTTAGGAAGGAATAAGAAAAATATTTTAGAAATGAAGAATAATCTGGAGGAAATATATTCAATAGATAACATGCTAAGAGAAATCTAAGGTAAGAAGGATAAAAATTTTTAAATTAAACAAATGAAGAGACAAAAGACTTCAAAAGAAAATGACAACAGATAGATAATAGAAGTTCTTGCTTTCAATGAAAAATGATTTCATTGCCCACCAAAGACAGAATCTCTCTAATCTGGTATTTTATAGTTTATATACTCGTATTTACCTAAAAATGGTATCTTTCAATGAGGTTGAGGAGAAGCTATTTCAGTACTGGTTTTCCAAACATTCATTTGAAACTAAAGCTCAAAAAGAATATTTTATTTTCTTTGCAAAAAGTATATGCATTGAATATTCTGTTTGCAATAGACTCATGCAATGACTCAGTTTCCTTATACAATTATTTCAGAATGGAAGTAGAAGGGGGGTTAATCTACTAGCAAAATGCCATAGAACAACAAAATATTGTTATGTTTGCTTTTAAATCCATTAGCATATTCATCATTACAAAATGTAATCATTCTTTGTGTCCATTAACCAATTTCTCGCTAAGCACCCCCACCCTCCACCTTTTACCCACCTCTAGTAACCACAGTTCTGTTCTTTCCTTCTGAAAGTTCAGTATATTATTGTGGTTGTTCTTTCTTTTCTGTTGTTTCTTTCTTCCTTCCTTCCCTCCACTCTTTCTTCTAGCTTATGAGTGAAGACATGGGGTATTTCCCTTTCTGTGCCTGGCTTATTTCATTTAACATATTTTTCTCCAGGCTCATCCATGTTGCTGTGAATGACAGAATTTCATTCTTTTTTATGGCTGAGTAGTATTCCATTGTGTGTATATACCAAATTTTCCTTATCCATCGTCAGTGGACGTTTAGGTTTCTTCCATATCTTGGCTATCATAAAAACAGCCACCAAAAACACGAGAGTGCAGGTTTCTCTTCGACATGTTTCCCATTTCTTTGGGTATATATCCAGTAGTGGGATGCCATGTCACCCC
>NW_007739302.1:0-9884 GCF_000696425.1 Galeopterus variegatus | reverse complement strand
TCTTCGACATGTTTCCCATTTCTTTGGGTATATATCCAGTAGTGGGATGCCATGTCACCCCGGTTAGACTGACTTTTATCCAAAAGATAGTGTCCCTAGATTTAGAGAGGCAAAATGACTGGTTAAATAAAAAGAATTTTGACTTTCAGCTCTTTCTGTTTTCTATGAAGTCATGGACTTAAAAAAAATATCTAGTTTGAAAGATTTTTTATGAGAGAAGAGAAGCATAATTACTCAGTCATTTACTTTTACCCTGATATTATAAACTTTTAAAATTGTGCTAGATGACTTTTATGAAATTTTACAAATTTGAATTTATTTTTATTTATTAAAGTAAAATAAACATACAACCATCTAAGGTGTCATTCAGTATTTAGGTGCAATACATCAATCTTCAGAATAGTGTAGATTGCGGAGGCTTTAAAATTAGACAAATGCCAGCCTTTCTTTTTTTCAGATGTGTGAACTTCAGCAAACCACCTTAATTCACTGAGCTTATCTTTTTCTTTGTAATGTAACTCACATGCACCTCACATGGCTGTTTTGAATTTTAAGGTGGATAAAGTATATGATAGCATCTAACATAATTCTGAGCCATGACTCTCTCTCTCTCTCTTTTCTTTGCTTCTTTTATTCTATTGTTTTGTATGAGAGATGCCAGAATTCTCTATTGCTAAAATATGTTATCGCTTGCACTCAAAACACAACAATTAAGGAAGGGTTCATTTAAATATGCTTTTGATATTGTTTGGAGTGCTATGAAATGACAAACCAGTATTATAAAAGAAAACAACTTTGAAACCAACATGGCATTCTTGAATAATTTCTTCATGGTATTATTGAAATATCTGAATAAAAATGACTTCACTGCTGCTTCTGGAAGAACAGATTTACTGCCATCGTTACTTGGGATCACACAAAATAGTGTTAAATTAATCACCACACTGCTCTCTTAAATCATCACTGTACTTAATTCAACATCTACGTTCTAGTTTTTCTAGTTTTCTGGTTTCTGATAGAACCTGGATTTATATCTAAGTACACAGAAGCACACACATAATGGACACACACACACTCACAGACACACACACACACGGATCAGGTTAACTTCTTGGCTAGAATTAATGAAACTAATAAAAGCACAGATTGAAGTAGTGGAAAAGCCATTTCGTTTTGATAAATTCCAAAGACAGAGATCACATTCAAATGTAGTCATTTATAGTGAAAGTTTATGCCATCAGCAATACAGTCATTTTCAGTCCACTAGAAATGTCAACTCAAAAAGGAAATGCTATTGCTGCAATGCATAATCTTGATTTTCAGCCATTTTGGTGAACTGCTAAAATAATCCAGGGATGTTTTTAATACCTATAATCAGTTAATCTTTGAAAATACGGTCAAGCTTATACATCATTTTTTAGTAAGTTATAATAATATCTAATGGAAATGCTTTTGGAAAGTTCTACAACTCTAGCTTGTAAAAAAGCCCCTGCCAATTACTGTTTCTAAAAGACTTTAATAAGGAATGTGGCTGGATCTTCACTAATATATCATCACTAATGAAAAGACAAAAAAGCAAAAGTGTGTTTATTATAGGATGTGCCCATGTTGTTTCAATATTTTTAAATACCACAATAATAAATTACAAAATTATTGAAGGTCTTAACTTTTGTTTCCTGAACTCTATGAAGACCATACATAGACCCAAACAAAACATATTAAAGCCTCTTACGTTTTCCTCTTTTATCTACTTCCCTTTTCACCAATTGATCTTAAGCTTCTGTGTTCTAATAATACCCATATGTCTTTAAATCCCTTAGTTCTCATACCTTGACTTGCCTGTCTCTCTGCACATACTTTCCATGTTTGCTACCAGTCAGCTGTTGTAAATAATCTATCATCAGGCATGACTTGTACACGTACATGTACACATATATATGTATGTGTGCACGCATGCTTATATTTACATATTTGTATTAACTATCACAAGTAGCCTATCAGGCATGACTATACACACACTCACACATATGTATCTATGTGTATACATACTTACATTTACATATGTTTGTTAGTAGCAGATGCTATTTTCGTTGGTTTTTATTAGTGATAAAAGGATTCTGAGTTTAAAACGTAAATTATATAAAGTACTTAACAAAAGATTATAGTATTAGGCACACACTAAATATGTTTATCTCTTTATAGTCATGGATTGTGTATATTGTTTGTGCCACTATAAAAAATTGGGATTGGACGGTTAAATATATTTTAGTAGGAAGGATAAAATTTTAAGATACGTGTATTTAAAGTAAATGCTTGTTAAATGACTAAATGAATGCATAAGTAAAAATAAGTAATCTTCTCAAGAGACTTCGAAAAATAACCATTTAATTAGAAAAAATATGAGTTTAAAACCACAACAAATGTAGAGGATTTGCACAAAATTTCTTTGTACTTGAACAAGATAATGATTTATCTTTCAGGAAGCAATTCAACAAATTCAACATCATTTACGAGAAATGCTATTACCTAAATTGACAGGCAATTAGATGAGAGAAACTGATTTTAGTGGAAAGAAAATAGANAAGCTTCTGTGTTCTAATAATACCCATATGTCTTTAAATCCCTTAGTTCTCATACCTTGACTTGCCTGTCTCTCTGCACGTACTTTCCATGTTTGCTACCAGTCAGCTGTTGTAAATAATCTATCATCAGGCATGACTTGTACACATACATGTACACATATATATGTATGTGTGCACGCATGCTTATATTTACATATTTGTATTAACTATCACAAGTAGCCTATCAGGCATGACTATACACACACACATATGTATATATGTGTATACATACTTACATTTACATATGTTTGTTAGTAGCAGATGCTATTTTCATTGGTTTTTATTAGTGATAAAAGGATTCTGAGTTTAAAACGTAAATTATATAAAGTACTTAACAAAAGATTATAGTATTAGGCACACACTAAATATGTTTATCTCTTTATAGTCATGGATTGTGTATATTGTTTGTGCCACTATAAAAAATTGGGATTGTAAGATTAAATATATTTTAGTAGGAAGGATAAAATTTTAAGATATGTGTATTTAAAGTAAATGCTTGTTAAATGACTAAATGAATGCATAAGTAAAAATAAGTAATCTTCTCAAGAGACTTTGAAAAATAACCATTTAATTAGAAAAAATATGAGTTTAAAACCACAACAAATCTAGAGGATTTGCACAAAATTTCTTTGTACTTGAACAAGATAATGATTTATCTTTCAGGAAGCAATTCAACAAATTCAACATCATTTACAAGAAATGTTATTACCTAAATTGACAGGCAATTAGATGAGAGAAACTGATTTTAGTGGAAAGAAAATAGACATGGTTTGGTTAAATATGGATGACCTAATGGGTTGCAAACAAATCCATATTCTAAAGATTTTCTACTAATTAGTATTTTAATAAAGTTAACCAAATAAAATGTATGACATTTGGAAGTCATCTTTCAAAATTGCTTCAAAAATGTTAAATTACTGATGGAAACTTTCCTAATTGTAACAAATTTGTATGTGTTTCTGAGAGGAAACACGGGAGGCATTTGCTTCTTGCATTCGCTCAAGAGGACGGCTGTAACAACATGTTGATTCTTTTAAGATGACCCAGATAATGAGGCATCAAATAGCATTACTTAATTGGAAACAGAATACATATGTTAAAGGGCAAGAATAAAAGAAAAATATCTACTCAAAAGCAAGATGGCATTCATAAAAATGGAATGGAAAATATTTTTCTTTTTTAAAAAGTTTTGTTTGTTATGCATATTCATGGCATACAAAGGTGACTGTTATCACTTGTGCCCAAGATGTGATGGTCAGATCAATACTATCAGCATGCCTGTTACCTCACATTGAGATTATTCCCCATGTTCCACACCCAGTTAGTCCCCGGCCTCCCTTTCCCTCCCTCCTGTCCCCCTGCCCTACTACCCTAGGTGTGCTCTCTCCCTCTACAAGTCCAATACATCACTGTGGTCTTTCTTTCCTTCCTTCTTTCTCTCTTAGCTACCACTTATAAGTGAGGACATGCATTATTTTTCCCTCTGTGCCTGGCTTATTTCACTCACTGTAATTTTCTCCAAGTTCACCCGCGTTGCTGCAAATGACAGAATTTCATTCTTTTTTATGGCAGAACAGTATTCCATGATGTATATGTACTTCATTTTCCTTATCCAGTCATCCATTGATGGACATTTAAGTTGGTTCCATATCTCAGCTATTGTAAATAGAGCTGTGAACATGGCAGTGCAGGCATCCCTTTGACATGATGGTTTCCATTCCTTTAGGTACATACCTAGAAGTGGGGTTGCTAGATCATATGGATAATCTATCAACAGTTGTTTGAGAAGCTTCCACACTGTTTTCCGTAGTGGTTATACTAATTTACAGTCCCATCAACAGTGTAGGAGCATTCCCTTCTCTCCACATCCTCACCAGCATTTGTTATTTTCTGTCTTTTTGATTATAGCCAGTCTGACTGGGGTGAGGTGATATTTCATTGTGTTTTTGGTTTGCATTTCCCTGATGATTAGTGATATTGAACATTTTTTAATGCCTATTGTCCATTTTTATATAGTCCTTAGAAAAATGTCTATTTAGCTCCTTTGACCACTTTTTAATTGAGTTATCAGGTTTTTTACTGTGTAATTGCTTGAGTCCTTTGTATATTCTGGATATTAACCCCCTGTCATATGTATAGGTTGCAAATATTTTCTCCCACTTTGTAGGTCATCATTTCACTCTGTTGATTGTTTCCTTTTGAATGCAGAAGGTTTTAGCTTGACCCCCAAAATGCAAGGATGATTCAACATATGCAAGTCAATAAATGTGATACATCACATCAAAAAAGCAAGGACAAAAACCATGTGATTATCTGAATAGATACAGAAAAATCACTTGACCAAATTCAACATCACGTCATGATACTCTCAACAAATTAGGTATAGAAGGAAAGTATCTCAACATAATAAAAGCTATATATGACAAGCCCACCACCAATATCATCTTGAATGGGGAAAAACTGAAGGCTTTTCCCTTAAGAGCAGGAACAAGACAAAGATGTCCACTCTCACCACTCCTATTTAACATAGTACTGGAGGTACTAGCCAGAGCAATAAGGCAAGAGAAAGAAATAAAGGGCATCTGCTCGAGTCCAGCTCCAGATGGCTCTTGGAGCCCGAGAAGCATGTGTGTAGTCAGTGGAAAAAAGAAGATGGACCAATGATGTCTACTGCATCAGTGGACGATGGACAAAAGCTGTTCTCCTTTATTTATACTATGTTTACCCTCTTTTTGATTATACTGAATCATAACTTTTTAAGGAATTACGTATCATTTTTTTTACAGATCATAATCTTTTAGGAAAGTACATATCATTTTTCAAAGTGACGAAAGTAGTGAGTTATCTCAACCGATTGTTTCCAGTCAGTCACAGATCGTAATCTCCCAGAAAAGTACATATCATTCTTCAAAGTGAAACAAACTTAATCAGCAAGCAGAGTTTTAAACTGAGGTCTGTGGCCAGTGGCCAGAGTTCTCACGGTTGGCAGCACATGCAATCTTTTAGTAAAACATTTAACCCTTACAACATATGATTTACATATCCACCACCTATTTTGATTTTAATTTTTTATCTTAATTGACTAAAGGCAACAGTTATTTAAAAAGCACATCCTTTTATAATATGAATTTAGCTATTTATGTAAAACGATTCTTTGTTTTAAAATTTTTGAACAACTTAAAAGCCCAAACCTAACTGATTTTTCCATAAACAAAACTGTAACTTTTTTACTCATATATTTAATCTTACTATATCATATATTTGCCCTCTATATGTGGCCCTGTATAAGAAAGAGGGGGTCTATCAGCTCCTACATGTTGCATGCTATTTCTTCCTCCAAGGGCTCACCAGCTTTTGTTTTTCTTTAACAGTTAACCAACATAATTGTTGTCTCTGACAATTCGAACCAACCCCCTGTATGGTAGAATAATGACCCGGGCAACTTGTGCCTCAGGTAAATTTACAGGAAAACTTATTGTTACTTGGAACCATTTATTTTGTCCCACCACCTTATCCATCTATCTGTACAGGAAGACCTCTCGGTTTCTTTGTACCTTCTTTTCTGAGCAATAGTTAAAACAAATCATGGACCCAGGTGTACTTTTTAACATTTTTACCTGGGTTACATTAATCAGATCAAACTTGTTTTTATTAACTGAGAAGTTTTCCAAAAGGCCAGTTTCGTTAACCAAGAAAAATGTAATTTCATTTGTATCATTATTAAGGGGTATTTTCAAAAGTGCGGATAGTGAAACTGCCACCTCACACCAGATACACAAGAGCATAAGCATTCCCATAATACATCCAATCATTCCCAGGGGTGGTTGACAAGTACGTGCAATCCAGAGAATACTGGAATAGGGATTTTCAGGAAGGCTTCCGTGGGGCCTGGCCACACACACAGAGATTCTCTGCAGACCTGCTGAATGGAAAACCGTATTGCTTACATTCCCATGCCATCTCCCATGGATGCATGGCTTCCAACAGACATCCAGATTGGAATAGAAGAAATCAAATTGTCCCTATTTGCAGATGACATGATCCTATATATAGAAAAACCTAAAGACTCTATCAAAAAACTCTTAGAGTTCTTTAATAATTTCAGTAATGTTGCAGGATACAAAATCAATGCCCCCAAATCAGTTGAATTTCTATTCTCCAATATTGAGCTAACAGAGAGAAATCAAGAAAGTAAGCCCATTTACAATAGTCACAAAAAATTAAAATGCCTAGGAATCAATTTAACCAAGATGAAAGATCTCTACAATAACTACAAACCACTACTGAAAGAAATTAAAGAAGACAGAAAAAGATGGAAAGATATTCCATTCTCTAACAAAAAGGAGGAAAGCTATTCTGTGCTCTTGGATTGGAAGAATTAATATTGTGAAAATGTACATATTACCCAAAGCAATCTACAGATTTGATGCAATCCCCATCAAAATAACAATGACATTCTTCACAGAAATAGAAAAAACAGCCCTAACATTAATATGGAAAAACAAAAGATCCCAAATGGCCAAAGCAATCCTTAGCAAAAAATAAATAAGTTTGGAGGCATAACACTACCTGACTTCAAATTATACTATAAAGCTATAGTAACCGAAACAGCATGATACTGGCATAAAAATAGACACTTGGACCAGTGGAACAGAATAGAGAATCCAGAAATCAATGCACAGACTTACAGCCAATTGATATTTAACAAAGGCAACAAAAACATACATTGGGGAAAAAAATTGTCTCTTCAATAATTGGTGCTGGGAAAATTGGATATCCATATGCAGAAGAATGAAACTAGACCCACAACTCTCACTGTATACCAAAATCCACTCAAAATGGATTAAAGATTTAAGTATAAGACCTGAAACTGTAAAACTACTAAGGGAAAATATCGGGGAAACACTTCAGGAACTAGGACTGGGCATAGACTTTATGAACAAGTGCCCAAAAGCACAAGCTTTTTTAATGAAGCATTTTAAGTTATCTCTGTACTGACCCAGCAATAACCTTTCTATTGGACAAATAGCAACATTTATTTAAACACTCGTTATTTCTCAGGAATCATATTAAGTTTTATTTTAACAACTATCCCATGATTCAAGCTTTATTGTCTGAGGGGACTTCAAAAAGTTCATGGGAAAATGAAATTAAAAGATTAAAATAAAAATATAAACTTTATTTCTCAACATAAGCTCCATCAAATTCAAGACACGTTTGTAAGTGATAATACCAGCCATTTACGCCACCCCTATAAAACTGAGGTTCCTGGAAATTTAACCATGTCAATGCAGTTGTTTTACATTACTAACTGTAGAAAAATGGGTTTTCTTTAGATTTTTTAAGGTTAGAAAAAAAAAGAACTCAGAAGGAGCCAAATCAGGAGTGTAAAGTGGATGCCTAATGATTTTCCATCAAAATGTTCACAAAATTGCCCTTGTTTGATAAGAGGAATGAACAGAGGCATTACTGTGATGGAAAAGGACTCTCTGATGAAGATTTCTCAGGCAGTTTTCTGCTAAAGCTTTGGCTAACTTTTTTCCAAACACTCCCACAATAAGCAGATGTTATTGCTCTTTGGCCATCCAGAAAGCCAACTAACAAAATGCCTTGAGCATTTCAAAAAACTGTTGCCATGACCTTTGCTCTTCACTAATCCACTTTTGCTTTGACTGAACCACTTCCAACTCTTGGTAGCCATGGCTTTGATTGTGCTCTGTCTTCAGATCATACTGGTAAAACCATGTTTCATCTCCTGTTACAATTGTTCAAAGAAATGCTCCAGGATTTTGAACAATTTGTTTAGGTACCTGAAAAGTAGAAAGTGTATGCAACCTTAATTTTTTATTTAAAATTGTGTACGCTGAACTTATTGAGATATCTATGATGTGGGCTATACTTTCTGCTGTTAACCATTGGTCCTCTTCAATTAGAGCATGAACAATATTAATTTTTTTCCTCTCAAATTGATGTGGATGGTCTGCCATTGCAGGCTTCATCTTCAACATTGACTCATTCTTTCTTCAAATGAGTTATCTATTTATAAACTGCTGATTTCTTTTGGGTGTTGTCCCAATAAACTTTTCATAAATTATCAATGATTTCACCATTCTTCCATCCAAGATTCACCATAAATTTGATGTTTGTTCTTGCTCCAATTTTAGCAGAATTCATGATTCTCTGACAGGGGTTCTTTTCAAATTGGTGTCTTGTACTTCTTAGTGCCTCAAACTAGCTCTTGTTCAGACATGTTATAAGAAATTACTACAGGTTTATTTTGGTGCAAAATTTTTTGAAATCCATGCATTTTTTTATAATACCTATTTTCCATGAACTTTTTAAAAATTTTATTTTATTTTGTCAATAAACAATGTGGTTGATTATTGTGGCCAATTACCGAAACCTCCCTCCCTCCTCCTTCTTACCCCTCCCTCCCAACAATGTCCTTTCTGTTTGCTTGTCGTATCAACTTCAAGGAATTGTAATTATTGTGTCTTCTTCTCTCCCCCCCCCCCAGGTTTTTTTGTGTATTTATTTATTTATTTATTTTTAGCTCCCACAAATAAGTGAGAACATGTGGTATTTCTCTTTCTGTTGCTCTTTGGCCATCCAGAAAGCCAACTAACAAAATGCCTTGAGCATTTCAAAAAACTGTTGCCATGACCTTTGCTCTTCACTAATCCACTTTTGCTTTGACTGAACCACTTCCAACTCTTGGTAGCCATGGCTTTGATTGTGCTCTGTCTTCAGATCATACTGGTAAAACCATGTTTCATCTCCTGTTACAATTGTTCAAAGAAATGCTCCAGGATTTTGAACAATTTGTTTAGGTACCTGAAAAGTAGAAAGTGTATGCAACCTTAATTTTTTATTTAAAATTGTGTACGCTGAACTTATTGAGATATCTATGATGTGGGCTATACTTTCTGCTGTTAACCATTGGTCCTCTTCAATTAGAGCATGAACAATATTAATTTTTTTCCTCTCAAATTGATGTGGATGGTCTGCCATTGCAGGCTTCATCTTCAACATTGACTCATTCTTTCTTCAAATGAGTTATCTATTTATAAACTGCTGATTTCTTTTGGGTGTTGTCCCAATAAACTTTTCATAAATTATCAATGATTTCACCATTCTTCCATCCAAGATTCACCATAAATTTGATGTTTGTTCTTGCTCCAATTTTAGCAGAATTCATGATTCTCTGACAGGGGTTCTTTTCAAATTGGTGTCTTGTACTTCTTAGTGCCTCAAACTAGCTCT
>NW_007739301.1:36726-37406 GCF_000696425.1 Galeopterus variegatus | reverse complement strand
GTAAGTCTCTGCCTCGCTATCTGGGCATTTCCCCTCTCTGTGTGCACACGATGGGGCCTCCGGGAGGGTGCGTCTCTTCTCTGAGACTCCTCCTCCTTTGCCGGACCCCTCCCCTCTCTGTGCGCTCAGTACAGGGCTGGGGCGTGTCTTCTGCAATCCTCTTCTCTCAGCCCAAAGGGGTCTCAGGCCTCTGTCTCGGACACTGTGGGCGTTCCTGCGGCCCTGGTCAAGGTCCTCTCTGGGCCTCCCACCTTCCCCCCGGTATTGTGGCCCCCTGTGTGGTTGAGTTATCTCCCACACCAGGGCGTGATCCTCCCGGGGGAGGATCCCACAGCACACAGTTCCTAATTGAATCCCCCCAGCATGAGCCGGCTCGGCGCCCTCAGGCCAGCTCTTCGGCAGGATCAAGCAGGCTCTGGGGCACCCCGGTCACCCCTCTCCCAACCAAAAATCAGTCTGGGATTTTTCCAAACTGAAGGCCACAGAGATGGTATCTGCCTCCCAGAAGCAGGGAGTTTACCTGGGGCCGAGGCCCCAGGTGTGGTGGAGTGACAGTCTGGCCGGGATCCTCTTCCCTGCCCTCCCAATGCTGGCCAGGGGCTCCCCATGCCACGAGCCCCGCCAGAGATCCGCAGGAGGAGTGGGATTGGTGGTCACTCCACAGGCCCCGGGGGACCCCG
>NW_007739301.1:34406-35898 GCF_000696425.1 Galeopterus variegatus | reverse complement strand
ACTTCACAGGCTCTCTCTGTCCTCTGGCACGCTCACTCCAGACCCATCGCCATCTTGCTCCATCTCCTTATGTTTTTAATAATGGAACAATAACTATAGTTTTCGTAAACATCTTCAAGTGAAAAATCAAGTAATCTGCTTTCTGTTTTCTTTTTCCTCTGTACATCTGTCTTGGAATTATTTGTATAAAACCACCATATTCAAATTTCTGTATTGGGTCAATAGGTTAAAATGTTCAATGGTAATATGTATTATTTGATGTTCTTGGCACAGCTGATGGTTTGAAAAATTAGCCTTTCTTTGACTAAGTCACTGAAAATCACCTGAACTTTATATGTTAAGTCTTTAGAGCCATTCATCAAGAAGCTGTGAGGATTTGTTCGCATGGACAGGGACACCCAAGATTATTTCTTCCTAAAAACAATTTCCACAATGTTTCCCTTAATGATACTAAAAATGGTTATATTTTCAACTCCTTTTACTTTCATTTTCAAGATAAAGTAAGAAGCCCAGTATCTTGTGCATTCTCTATTAAACTTTTTGCAGAAGTTCATAAAATATTAGAAACAATATATATTTTTTTTCTTGCAGACAGGTAACTTTGAAGTTCCATATGGTTACATACTGGTGCTCCACCGATGACTGAAGAGCATAATTTTCAACTTGGGACCAAGGTGATGGGAAATATCCTGTTTCAAAGTGAGCAACATCATTATATTGATTAATTGTTGTGGTTAAATAAAAAAGTAGAAACTCACAATGACAAAAGACAAAGGGCCACACTTTACTGGAATAATAAAACTAAATACACATAAAGGCTGAATTTGAGGTAACATACTGTATTAGTCTGTCTTCTGTTGCTTAGAACAGAACACCTGAAACTGGGTAATTCACAAAAAAACCCAAAATTTATTTCTTAAAGTTTTGGAGGCTAGGAAGTCCAAGATTCAGGGGCACATCTGGGGATGGGCGTCTTCTAGTTGGGAACTCTCTACAGGGTCCCATGGCAACCAGGTATCACATAGTAAGAATGGCAATAGCCCTTTAATATGCTCTCCTTATAAAGCCACCAGTTCATGACAAACTATTAAACCATCCATTCATGAGGACATGGTCCTCATTATCCTATCACTTCTTAAAGGCTCCACCTATAAGATACCATAATTGGATTTCCCATCCTCTTAACACTGTTACAATCTGGATCAAGTTCTGAACACATGAACTTTTGGGGGACACATTCACCCCATAGCACATACCAAATCCTAATACTGAAAAAGAAAAGTAGACTTGATATTCATATGTGTGAGTGAATGTACATATATATGTAGTAAAAATATAAACTATGTATTACATAGTATAGATATTATTAAACCCATCAAAATTAACTTGTGCACTTGATATATATATATATGTGTGTGTGTGCATACATATACACACACATACACAAAATTAAGTACAATAAACATTAATGGTGCCTATTTGACCTTGCACA
>NW_007739301.1:31747-33600 GCF_000696425.1 Galeopterus variegatus | reverse complement strand
ACACACACATACACAAAATTAAGTACAATAAACATTAATGGTGCCTATTTGACCTTGCACAATTTGGTACATTCCAGCCTCTTTAAAATTGTCACATACTGCTCTGTTGTAAATGAATTTCCAACCAAACTGGACTTATTTTTTGCACTACTGTTAAGATCCAGTGCCAAGAGACTACATGGAGGACAACTAGGTTAAGAAAGTTAGGTTTATTAACTTGCAGCAGTAAAGGAGGTGACATTAAAGGAATTGTGACTGTGTCAGTAAGAAAGACTAAGAAGAGCCTTTCTATAGGGTTTGGACTTGTACTGAGTAATTTTGGAGAGGGTTCAAAGAAACAAGTTTGTTTTGGATTGCACATTACCAGGAAACAGGGATGATTCAACATTTTGATATTGAAATAATTCTCATGTGTAAGTTGAGGGAACTGAAGCAGAGCTAGAGATGTCATTGGTAAAGAGACAGTTGTCATTCATACTAGCTAGAGAGAAGCATTTTGGTCATTTATGTAGAAACACAGCTCCTTATCTTTTTCCTGTGTGCAGACATGATTTCACAGAAATCTTACTGTTATTTTACAGCCATCTTATTGTATTTTATTTCCAGAGTAAGCTTTGAGTATTCTTTTCTGATGTTAATTTTATGTGCAATTCTTTGTGTTCAAGGGGGAAACAACAGCTTAGATCTTCGTGGCCAACTTCCAAGACCATGTTTCAGTTTTTTCTTTTTGTTCTCATTTTCCGATATTTAGTAGATGCTTAGTAATTATTTGATGAAATATTGTATACAATTCTTATCTAGCATAGTATAATATATATTAGTGAATATTTATTAGAATATTAACAACAATGAAGTGTTCAATTCCAAATTTTTCCAGATGAAACATAAATTATTTTGTATGCAAATTGTAACCTGCAACTTAACTGAATTTGTTTATTACTTCTAAAAGTTTTTTGGTGTAGTTTTATGGTTTTCTCTGTATAAGATTGCATCATCTGCAAACAGGCACGATTTACGATTTAACTTCTTCCTTTCCAATTCAGATGTCTTTTTTTTTTTTTCGTGACCGGTAAGGGGATCTCAACCCTTGGCTTGGTGTCGCCCCACTGCACTCAGCCAGTGAGCGTACCGGCCATCCCTATCTAGGATCCGAACCGGTGGCGGGAGTGCCACTGCGCTCCCAACACCGCTCTCTCCTGAGTGAGCCACAGGGTCGGCCCTCAATTCAGATGTCTTTTATGTCCTTCTCTTGCTCAATTTCTCTGGTTAGAACTTCTAGTACTATGTTGAATAGAAGAAGTGAGACTATGAATCCTTATCCTGTTTCTGTTCTCAGGAAAAAAGCTTTCATCTTTTCACAATTGACTATGATGTTAGCTGTGGGCTTGTCATATGTGGCCTTTATTGTGTTGAGGTACATTCTTTCTATACCTAATTATTGAGAATTTTATCATGAAAGAACGTTGAATTTTGTTAAATGCATTTTCTATGTCTATTGAGATGACCATATGGTTTTTTCCTTCAATCTGTTAATGTGGTGTATCACATTTATAGATTTGCACATGTTGAACCATCCTTGCATCCCTGGGATAAACCTTACTTGATCATAGTGAATAAATGATCCCTTTAATATGCTACTGGATTTGGTTTCCTAGTATTTTGCAAAGTTACAATGCAAACTTTACAATTCTGAAGATTTAGCAAAAGAAGTTTGAAATAATAAAGATTATACAAGAGTAGATGAAATAGAAACTAGAAAAACAGAAAAAAATCAGCAAAACATAGTTGATTTTTTGAAAAATGAACAAAATTGACAAATCTTTAGCTAGACTAAAAAAGAGAAAAGACTCAAA
>NW_007739301.1:27284-31327 GCF_000696425.1 Galeopterus variegatus | reverse complement strand
GAAGTTTGAAATAATAAAGATTATACAAGAGTAGATGAAATAGAAACTAGAAAAACAGAAAAAAATCAGCAAAACATAGTTGATTTTTTGAAAAATGAACAAAATTGACAAATCTTTAGCTAGACTAAAAAAGAGAAAAGACTCAAACAAACAATCAGAAATGAAAGAGAAGACATTACAACTGATATCATGGAAATACAAAAGATCAGAGGAGACTGCTAGGAACAATTATATGCCGACACACTGAATAACCTAGAAGAAATGGATAAATTCTTAATTACATACAACATACCAAGACTGAATCATGAAGAAATACAAAATTTAAACAGACTAATAAGGAGTAAGAAGATAAAATTAATAATAAAAAGTCTTCCTTCAAAGAAAATCCCAGGACTTGATGGCTTCACTGCTGAATTTACCAGACATTTAAAGAAGAACTAATCTCAATCCTTTTAAAACTCTTCCAACACATTGAAGAGGATGGAATACTTTCAAACTCATTTTTCAATGCCATCATTACCCCGATACCAAAGCCAGACAAGAACATTTAAAAGAAGAAAACTACAGGTCAATGTTACTGATGAACATGATGCAAAATTCCTCAACAAAATACTAGCAAACTAAATTCAACGGCACATTAAAAAGATCATTCGCCATGCATGTAATTTAATTTAAATAACTTCTGCTACAGAAAGTTAAAACAAAGTTGTATTTTATTTCATCAATCATTAAGAAATGTTAACATAGAATTCAAAATACCATTTTTAAAGTAAATGTCTTTTGTCTGATATAGGTTGACATTTTCATATATGACACAGAGTAATGATGATACATCTGTACAATAAAATACTTCCAATCAAAATCAGGAAAAAAACTCATTGAGAAATTCAAAACAATTAACAAAATATTTAGACTGCATATTAAATTAGGCAGAATAATCATTTCCATAACAATCGAAAGACTCTCATAACCCAGTTCATGCTTCTTTTTTTTTCTTAAGTTGAAATTGATAATCATGGGATAAACATTCTGAGGCAGTAGTATTATTAATTATATGGCCCTTTTGTCTGATTACCTGAATTTAAATCATGCCCTCAACCTTTATTGGCTGTATGACATGGAGCAAGTTACAAAAACTTTCTAAACCTCACTGTTCATATCTATGAAATCTGATAATACTATGCTTTCCACATAGCACTGCTGTAAGTGGTTTGTACATGGTGTTTGTACCACTGTTGTTGTTGGCATTTGGATAAAATTAAACCTCTGGAAGGCAATGACTGGAAGGCTAACCAGCACTTTGGAGGCCTTTGACCAAATACTTGAACGTATATTTCTCCAAAGAAGTCATACAAATGGCCACCAAGTTTATGAAAAGGTACTCAAGATTACTACTATCAGGATGATGCAAATTGGAACTACAGTGACGTAACACCTCACAACTTTTCAAATAGCTATCATCAAGAAGACAAAAGATAACAAGTGTTGGTGAGGATTTGGAGAAATTGGAAAATTTATATATTGTTGATAGAAATGTTGAACATTCTCTCTCCCAACATAAGAAAAATAGTATGGAGGTTCCTAAAGTATTAAAATAAAACTCTCATATGATTCAGCAAACCCACTCCTGATATATATCCAAAAGAATTTAAATCAGTTACTCGAAAAAATATCTGCACCCCATATTCATTGTAACATTATTCACAGTAGCCAAGATATGGAAACAACCCAGATTTCCATCAACATATCAGTGGTTGAAGAAAATGTGGTACATACATATGATGGTCTATCTATTATTCAGTCTTACAAAAAGAGGAAATTCTGCCATTTGTAAAATCAACAGATCAATGGTTGAAGAAAATGTGGTATATACATATGATGGTCTATCTATTATTCAGTCTTACAAAAAGAGGAAATTCTGCCATTTGTAAGAATATGAATGAACCTAGAAGATATTACAATAAGTGAAATTAGCCAATCACAGAAAGACAAATTACTGCCTGATTCCACTTGTATGTGATATCTAAAATAGACAAACACATACAAGCAGAGAACAGAGTGAGGGTAACCAGGGGGCTGGCAATAGGAGAAAAGGAAGATTTGCCTTTCAATGGATATAAAGCTTCTGTTTTGCAAAACGCATAAGTTCTAGATGATCTGTTGTACATCACAGTATCTATAGTTAACAACACATTATGTAAACTTTAAAATGTGTTAAGAGGGTAGGTCTTGTGTTAAGTGTTCTTACCAAAAACAAAACAAAACAAACAAACAAAAAACCCACAAAAGAACACATGCAAGTTTTGAGGGATAGTAGATAGGTGTAATTCCCTGGTTCGGACATGGTATTAAGGGTGTGTGCATATATCTAAAGTCATCAAGATGTATACATTAAATGTGTGCAATTATTTGTATATCAATTTATAAAGTTAAAAAATACAGTAGAACAAAGAAAGCCCTTTCCAGAAACAGAAATTGTCAGAATTTTATCTGCACATATCCAACTTTTGATTTCTATATTAATTTAGCCTGGTTTGTGATAATCCCATTTGAAATACAGATTTAGATCTTCTAATGTCTCATTCCAAGATCATTAAATTACTTACCTTTCTTAAGTTTTTGGTTTGGTTCTTTTTATTATGGGATCTTCTTCAGAAAATACACTCATTTGTGTATTATCTGTTGTCTGCATATATGATCTTTTCTCTCTTCACTATCATTTTTTTTATCTTTTGTCTCTGATTCTAAAAGGATTGCACAGACTTAACTGATTCAATTTTCCATACTACTAGTACTATAATGTACTATTCCTCATATATTTCTAATCTTATAATCTCTGCTCAGTGCCTTATTGTCTTTTAAAATTATTTTTATTTGCTAGAGATAATGGGTTTTGAATTGTGTTTGAAGGCTTATATCCATAGAAAAAGATTTTCTTTTTCTATGTTAGTGACATTTTCCTCTATTGAAAATATTTGAAAAGTCCCTGATTGACATGTGAGAGTAAGGGGATTTAATCCAACTTCTATTAGTAAGAACAGGTCCATATAGAATAAGTTTTGAGCCAGAGTAGGGTTGTTGATTTCTTTGGCCCCTATCACATGTACATCTGTGTGAGCCCTCCAATCAGATCTTAATCTGATCAGATGATACATATAAATTTACATTAGCATTCAAGATTAAAAGAGCTATGGAGGTTGGAGGGGAACCAGAAATGTGGGCTCCATCACCTACTGCATCACTTTCCTCACATCTCTGTATATCTTGTTATAGATGGGCAAATATTTTTGCTTTTCTGTTTGATACTACCTTTATGCATGTCTAAGTTGCAGCTGTGGCTGTGTTTGAGGTTGGGTGTATAATCTACTGGCATATTAGCAACGTTCAAGAGAATCCACTAGGGACATAACACGGTTACAGAATCAGCACTTCCTTCTATCAATAAAGACATGCACACATGCTTTCTGTTAAAAACTCAAGCTGAGTTTATTGCTGCCTTCCACATCTCTTTGTCCTAGAATAATTTCTTTTATGGCTTTTGATTAATTATATATGATTTTTATTAATTATAATATTTTATTTAATTATAAATGCCATATGAAATTTATTTCAGAGTATAACACTATCAATTATCCCAAGACCATTTGTTAAATAATTTATGTCCCTCTACAATTTAAAATGCCATCTTTACTGCAACAGAAAGAAAATGCAACATGTTATTCACAAACTTTTTCTACAAAGCCTCTTTTTGAATTATACATAAATAATATATTTCCATTCAATATGGGGAAAAGTACAAGAGTTGTATTGGTGAGATTTTATGAATAATAGATGTCCCAAGTATAATATAATAAATTAGAGATGAACATCTATTCTGAATTTTTTGTTTGCATTTCTATATATGTATCAAGGGATGAGTCTCAAAATTTTAAAATGACTCTAGCATTAGAAAGAATTTTAATATTTGGGATGCACCCCCCCACACACACACTATCTTCTTACTATGTGTTACGTACTAATTCTTTGAATAAAATTTAGAATAA
>NW_007739301.1:25875-26928 GCF_000696425.1 Galeopterus variegatus | reverse complement strand
CACACACACTATCTTCTTACTATGTGTTACGTACTAATTCTTTGAATAAAATTTAGAATAATTTCCTCAATTTAAGCAAAAAAAATGTGTTTTAATAGTGAGTTTATTATACTTATATATCAATTTATGGAGAATCAACACATTTGAATAGCACTTCTTTCAAGGAACATTCTATATCCTAATTTATTTAGAATTTATCTTTTTTCCTATAATTAAAATGTTATTGCTTTTAGAATGACTGTTGACATGTTTTGTGGTATATTTATACAGTTATTTCAAGTTGAATGAAATTGACACATTATATTTTCTCACATTTATTTATTTAAAACAATATTTAATGGCATATGTAAACTTCTATCTTTATTGTACAAATGTACATAAAGTGATATAAACTGTATAGGTCATATTTGAATTAATTATTTTTTAAAATAGATGTTTATGTTATTTTATTCCATTTGCACCAATAACGAAAAACACACATTGTACTCCATTATGATTGACAAGTTATGTGGTTATGTATGTATTAAAGTCAAAGCAGTTGACTAGTAAATAGCGTATCATTCATTAACAGGCAAAAACAAAAAATATATATATATAACTTCGAAACTCCTCTTGAAACTCTCCTCCCCTATCAAAATACCACAGTTTCACCACGTTATAAATAAGTGTTTTCAATGTAGTCATTTTTTAAGTAAATATAAATATTTGATTTAATTCAGAATGGGAAAAAAGATGGGAGAGATATTCATAGAATTTCATTAATAAGAGATTTACCATCTATCAAAGAGAGTACCATAGGTTAAAGTCAATTGGTTATCAACAAAGGCCAACTAACTAAAACAATCATATAACTCAAATAATATTATGAGATCAAAAGTGTACTGGGTCCTGTTCAAAGATATGGGTTATACTTTATATACTTTATATGTTCATATTTTACATATTTTGAATTTTTCTCCTAGTAATTGTATGAACTGATTATGGGAAAGCATCTCATTCAACCGAGCATAGTCCTATAATCTAATCACCTCTTCAAGGCCGTACCTTTCAATT
>NW_007739301.1:25353-25804 GCF_000696425.1 Galeopterus variegatus | reverse complement strand
CTCATTCAACCGAGCATAGTCCTATAATCTAATCACCTCTTCAAGGCCGTACCTTTCAATTGCCATAATAGAGTTTCCCACACTCAACAGTTACAGTGGGGATTTTAGCTTCGATGATGTTGGGGGAGCATCCAACCTACAGCATTCCACCCTGACCCCCCAAAAACTCATGTCCTTTTCACATTCAAATACATTCATTTTGTCCCCAAAGTCTTAACTTATTTTTATTCATAAGTCCAAAGTTCAAAGTCCTATCTGTGAAGTCAGAATAAGTTATCTGCTTCCAAGGTACAATAGTGGGATAAACAAAGGGTATATATTCTTGTTTGAAAAGGGAGAAATGGGCCAAAAGAAAGGGACAACTGGTCCCAAACAAGCCCAAAACCCAGCAGTGTTGGGAGCCTGAAGCCCCACACCCCTTCTTGTGAGACCACTCCTACGTGACAATCTG
>NW_007739301.1:8409-24436 GCF_000696425.1 Galeopterus variegatus | reverse complement strand
CCGGGGTCTCTTCCAGCCCGGCTTTGTCGGTCTCCGGCAGTGGGAGAACCGACACAGCAGGGCAGGCATTAAATCTCAAAGCTGGTGAATCATGTACCTTGACTCCATGTCAGATGTCCTCTGCACCCTAATGTGGGAGTTGGTCCCCATGTTCTCAAGTAGCTCTGCTCCTATGACTATTCTGGTCTCAGGCCACACTTCTGCTCTCCCACGATAGTGTTCCAGTCTTGTAACTCCACAGGTCTGGGGTCTCCATGGAAGTCCCACTCTCGTGGCTCCACTAGACATGGCACTGTTGGGGCTTTTCTGCTGCTACTCTGACCCCATGTTTCAGCTCTGCATTGGTTTACTGAAGACTGTCTGCAGTGAATCTGCCTCATGACAAATCTCTTCCCGGGCCGCCAGGCTTTTCTTTACATTCTTTGAAATTGGGATGGAGGCTCCCAAGCCTCTGCAGCCCAGCATTCTGCAAGCGTGCAGATTTAACACCTCATGGACACCACAAGGCTTCCAACTTGTATCTTCCAAAGTTGTGGGTCCAGCCACACCTGGGGCCAATTTAACTATAGCTGGAGCAGCCAAAGCAGCCAGGGTGCTGCTGTGTGGAGCAGCATTCTGATGTGGCTCTGGGTAGAGAGCCTGTAAAGGATGCCTCAGGCCTGATCCCCAAGACCTTTCTGTCTCCCTAGGCCTCCGGGCCTGTAATGGAAGACACAACCTTCAAGATCTCTGAAATGCCTTCATGGCCTTTTTTCCCTTCTCTTTATAACACTTCCTTCTGTACTAATCTCCTTAGCAAACGGTCACTGGGCCATGCCATTGCTTTTTTCTCATGACAATGATCTCTGCTTCTCTACCATGTGGCCAGTCTGTAGATTTTCTAAATCTTTACACGCTACTTTCCTTTCAGTTATAAATTGTGGCTTTATGTCATGCTTTTGCTGCCATAACTCAATGTAGGCTGTTGCAAGCAGCTATGCAGCTTCCTTAATGCTTTGCTGCTTAGAAATTTCTTCTGCCAAACACTCTGGTTCACAACTCTTAGGCTGCAACTTCCACAAAGTCCTACGGCATGGACAGAATGCACTCAAGTTCCTTGACAGTTCATAGCAAGGGTGATCTTTTCCTCCGTGTTTAAGTCCCTTCTTATTTCCATCTGAGACTTCCTTAGAACAGTCTTTACAGTCCATATTTCCATAAGCATTCTGCTCTCCACCTGTATTAGTCCGTTTGGTGTTGTTATAACAGAACTACCTGAGACTGGGTAACTTATAAGGAAAAGAGGTTTATTTGGCATACGATTCTGGGACAGCTGCATCTGGCATAGGTCTCAGGCTGCTTCTACTCATGGTGGAAAGTGGCAGGCAGCCAGTGGGTATAAGCAGATCACATGGTGAGAGGAAGCAAAAGAGAGAGAGAGAAGAGGTGCTAGGGTCCTTTAAACAATCAGCTCTTGTGGGAACTGATAGAGCGAGAACTCACTCATTAATCCCCCCACCCCAGGGAGAGCATTAATCCATTCATGAGGGATCCACCCCCATAACTCATTCAGTTTCCAACACTGCCACATTGGAGATCAAATTTCCACATGAGTTTTGGAGGGAACAACACATCCAAACTCCATCACCACCATTTAACCAGTCTCTAAAACTTTCCAAACTTTCTCTGATTTTTGATGTCTTCTAAACTTTTACTAGCTTCTAGGTTCATTATAGCTTGTTCCTCCAAATTCCTCCAGCCTTTCTTCAACACCCAGTTCCAAAGCTGTTTCCACATTTTCAAGTATTTGTTTTAAGCAACACCCCACTTCGCTGGTACCAATTTTCTGCTCAGTATTGATTTACAGAATTGACAATGGGTTGCTCTTCTATTACACCTCTTCTATTATATAGTATTTGAATGAGATGAAACATCTTCAAAATCTTTTTGAGTTATAAGACAATATTTCTATATTGAAAAAATAATATGTATTATGATATTTTGGAATCTGTGAGAGTTTTAAGAATTTACTTAATAGCTGTTTTAAAGGCATCTTATAAAAAATGAAGTTTCTATTCTAATCTCTGTCATATAAAACAAAATGACAAGTTTATATTTAAAAGTTATACAATATGATAATAATAGCCACAAATTATTTAACAAGTATTTTGTAGGAGGAACTATGACAGGACTTCAAATATATTGTTTAATTTTCTTATGCTCTTTTTACAAATGAGGAACATTCATGATTCAGCAAAATTTTTAAAAATAATAAATAAAAAATTAAAACTTTACAGTTGCCTCTTAAACCTAATCTTTCATGACTCCATTCTTTGTGATATAGTACCCTGTAGTACCTTACCTTTAATTATCTCTACAAGGGTGTGATATATATATATATATATATATATGTATATGTATAATATATATATGTCCTTCTTATACTTAACTTTGCCCTTTCAATTAAAATATAATTGATTATACATATTTATGGGGTACAGAGTTGACTATCACTATTTGTATACAATATATGATGATCAAATCAAGATACTTAGCATATGCATGATTCTAACACATACTCATTCTATGCGTCCATTAACCAGTTTCTTCCTAACCATCCTCTCCCTCCCTGTTTCTCCCTCTAGTAACCATGGTTCTGTTCTTTCCTTCTAAAAATTCAACATATTAGTGTGTGTTGTTTTTTATTATTTATCTTTCAGTTCTCACTTATGAGTGAGGAGATGTTGTATTTCTGTTTCTGCTCCTGGCTTATTTTACTTAACATAATTTTCTCCAAGTTCACTCATGCTGCTACAAATGGTAGAATTCCATTCTTTTTTTATGGCAGGATAGTATTCCACAGTGTATATATATACCACACTTTTCTTATACAGTCATCTGTCCATGGACATATAGGTTGGTTCCATATCTTGGCTATTGTAAATAGAACTGAAATGACCATGGGAGTGTAGGTTTCCCTTTGACATGATGATTTCCATTCCTTTGGGTACATACCCAGAAGTTGGATTGCTGGATCATCTGGCAGTTCTATTTGTAGTTGTTTGAGAAACCTCCACACTGTTTTTCATAGAGGCTGCACTAATTTACAGTCCCAATGTAGAAGGGTTCCACTTTCTCCATATTCTCTCCAACATTTTCCATTGTCTGATTTTTTGATTATAGCCAATCTAACTGAGATGAGGTGATATCTCAGTGTGGTATTGATTTACATTTCCCTGACACCGAGTGATGTTGAGCATTTTTTCATGTGCCTGTTGGCCATTTGTATATCTTCCTTTGATAAATGCCTATTCAGCTCCTTTGTCCATTTTTTAATTAGGTTACTGATCTTTACTGTTAAGTTGTTTGAGTTCTTTGTATATTGTGGATTATTAATTTCTTGTTGGATACATTTTTATCACTTTTGCATAATCATACATAGCAGGAAGATAGAGAGGCATGGAAAGTGAGCTTCATAAAAGAAGAGCCCTTCCTCACAATCATCGAACCTGATATAAAAAGTTGTTAGGGTTATTTAATGGATCCATTTGAAATTTATTTTGTACTTTGAAAATACAGAGTAAGTTCAGCTAAATAGAATTAATCTTATGCATTCCTGCTATGTGTATATTTGCATAAAGATATTCCCTTCTTTTCCACCACAGTTTTAAAAGATAATTGTTTGGGGTCTTCCCAATTTCTTCATCTTAACATGAAAACTAAGAAGATATTTAGAGGTTGATCATCTTCAATGAATGTTTGCATGTACATTATTGTATATGTGCACACATATTGAGGGAAGCTTTATTTTTCCCAACAAAGGCAAAAAAACAATTCCAAAGACCTTGATATTATGACCAGTTTATTATAACTGTCTTTACTAAACCAGGTCATCACAAAAAGTCTGTTTATGATATTCTCCTACTGTTTAATTCACACATAGTTATGGAAAAGCAGAATTCCTTTATGTGTGAGTGGGCATTGTTCCACTTCCCCCTGTGTAATGGAGACATAAAAAGATTACTCAAAGCCCATTTCTCTTGAGCAGTGAGAGGCTTGAAAATGTTAATTCCACACAAATTCTTCAACGGAGAAGAAATCTTGGAAACTAACCCTGAGTCACATCTTCTCTCAGTATTTATTGTTGAGGCAAGAAAGTTGTGGAAAAAGAACGTAGGTGGTTACAAAAAGAACAGTAAGATAGTTGTCACGGCAACACTCAGTTCCCTAAGAAACTCAAAGAAATAGCTGAAGACTTACCCATCATTAGGTTTAGCTGCACCAAGGACATCTGCCCTTAGAGCAAGCTATTTTGCTGCTGTGTTACAATTTTTTTATTATCTACAACAGAGACTTTAGTCCTGGGAAAGTTTTCTTTCTTTCCCAAGCTTAACATTTCTATGTGCTAGGCCCTGTGAAATACATTTGCTTTATTGATGTTGGTATCCTCCACAGAGCATGGCAGAGATAATTCCAAAGAGAGTACACAAAGGTCGATCCCAGCATTAGCTTTCCTAATCAAATTCACTTTTTAATAACTTAACTTCCCAGTGATTCTGCCTTCTTTCTCGGCACCATAAGAGTGCTTACCCATTAAATATCTCTGTTCTCCTTATAGTTCAGGTTCAGTTGATAGCTCTGGTCAGAGACAAATTCTCATAAGTTTTATGCTGTTGTTAACTTAAATAGTTTAGATATTTCCTTTATGGTTTCTCAAAATTGAAACTACCCAAATCTTCCACTTTGTAACTGAAAAGAAGTTTCTGGGTGGTGGCACTCAGGCATGTACATGCACAATAAAAAGCAGACATATCCCTTTGTAAATACCAATATATTACATACATGATTGTCTTTAGGGTTGGATGATTTCTTATCTGGAGATTTGAGAAAGCTTATAAGCTTGGTCTGACTTAGGTTACATTAACTCAGCACCACACCAGTGAGGTTACAAATATGAGCAAATACTTGCCTATGAGACAGCAAATAATATGTTTCACCTACACTGCCTATTTACCCCACATCAAACAAGTCTGGAACACTCTTGTGTGAACATTTTGACCATATTGAGACTAGATGTTTCAGTGACACGCATCACATCCATAAAATAATTATATCAGTATCTTAGCTTTTCCCCAAATCTGAAGTTCCAGTATAAGATAAAACAATTGTCCTAAGGAAGACTTGCGGAACTAAACTTTTTCTTTCTTTTTCCCTCACCTTTCTCTGCTGCCACCCTTCTCCTTTTGCTCCTTTTCTATACCAGATAAGACAGGGGGAATAAAATTCTGATAAAAGAGAAAACATGAGACTTATTCTAATTTGGGCAACCTGAACTTGCTCTTGTCTTCTGAGACCAGAACCCAATATTTGGACAGTAGACCTCCCTCCCCGCAAAACCAGATTCCACCAGAGTCACACGGACAGTGGAAAACAACTGAATATTTACTGTAGGTAAATCGAAATTAAATTATTGTCCCTTTCTTCAGCCCTTTCTCCTCCCTGTTAGTCAGAACAATCTCTGACAACTGAAACTGAAGCAGCCATCTTGGACTATCAGATGGGTGATTTTTTGATTATAGCCAATCTAACTGAGATGAGGTGATATCTCAGTGTGGTATTGATTTACATTTCCCTGACACCGAGTGATGTTGAGCATTTTTTCATGTGCCTGTTGGCCATTTGTATATCTTCCTTTGATAAATGCCTATTCAGCTCCTTTGTCCATTTTTTAATTAGGTTACTGATCTTTACTGTTAAGTTGTTTGAGTTCTTTGTATATTGTGGATTATTAATTTCTTTGGATGATTGTATGATACAGAAGGAAATGTGTGGACCAAGACTCAGGAGATCTTAGATTGGCACAGAGAGCCTCTAGAAGGACTATTTGAATTCACCATCAGCTTGGAACGACGTTTGTTTTAGAGCCAAGATTAAATTGAGTAACAGTAATTTAAAAAAAATTAAATATAAGCAATTTGTCTCACATCTCACAGTTTGCAAACTATGATTTGTACCCCTTTAATGTAGGGAATGCATCTGGGTTCGCTAAGATTTCAGGCCAGGAAGAGTCTGCATAATGGGGCACTTAAAACTCCTGGAATTGTTCTCAGCTTCTTTGGACAGATGGTTATGATGCTGTTGGAAATGGATTGCAGAGATAAGTGTGGAATTCCAAAGCACTGCTTGCTTGCTGAATTCCAATGGACAGTGTGAAGAAATCAATTTGAAAGGTAACTTCAGAATGTTTTCCAACACTGGATGGATTTCAGCAAAAAGGAAGATAAGATCTTTTGAATGTAGACAGTTATATTTTTGGTGTGATATTATAATCTCTATTATTTACTAACAAAATGCTCAGAAAGGATATGAAAGAATGATAATTTTAGATATGTGCATCAAGCTCTAAATAGCCTCAAACAAAACAAAACAAAAACAAGAGTCCTGAAAAGTGGAACATTTCAGGAGAGGGATTTCATCTAGTCCCAGACATAACCATAATCTTGGACATGACTGTCAAAGTGTGAGCATTTCAGTGAGCAAATCTGAAGAAGGTTTTCCATAAAATAAAAGTGGTGGTTTGCCATTAGTAAAAAAGAAAAAGACTTTTTCTGTTTTAGTTTTAGTTTTAGTTTTGTTTTAACACATTTCCCTCCCAAGGAAAAGAGAAATTTGTGTCTTAGCCAGGACCAATGTCTCTGATTATTTTAGAAAATGTTGCAGCAGTGGCAGGCACCTGATTCACAGAAGCTCAGTTGCCAGATGAACAGTCTGAAGACAGTAATCTCTACGGCCATTTGGACTCAAAACCAATAAGGCTTCTGTGATTCTGGCTGAATGTTTGTGTCTTTTGAAACAAGTTTTTGGCAACACTGGAAGTCTTGGATACATTCAGGATACATTACTTAAATTTATGCTGGAAGGTGAGTGAACACGTACTGGAATTTATACTAAAATCAGAGATTCCCCTCACTTCCTCAGGACATTGACTCAAGGACACTTAAATTTAGAAAGTCTGGAAAGAGCCCTATAGAACTGGCCATATCAGGCAGTGGCCCTCTTAGCTTTATTTTCATTCCAATCATTTATCATCCACTGAAACTCTAAAATTTGGTGGGTGTATATATTAGTTTCCTACTGCTGGTAAAACAAATAACCAGAATTTAGTAGCTTAAAATAGAACAATATTATTATCTTACAGTTCTGGAGGGTGAAAGTTTGAAGTGGGTTGACAGGGCTCCATTCCTTTGGTGGCTCTATGGGGAAAATCCTTTTCCTTGTCTTGTGGGCATGCTGAGGCCACTTGCATTCCTTGGCTTATGACACTTTACTCCATTTTCAAAGGAAGCAGCATAGCTTTTTCATATACATATATACAGAGAGAGAGAGAGAGAGGAAGAGATCTATTATCTGTCTTTATCTATCTATCTCCTCTACTTTCATTGTCACATCTCCTCTGACTCTGACCCTCTCATTTCCCTTTTTCAAGGACGCTTGTGATCACATTGGGCCCAACCAGATAATCCAGAATAATCTCCCTTTATCAAGATCTTTAATGTAATCACATTTCCAAATCCCTTTTCCCACATAAAGGAACAGATTAACAGGTTCTGTGTATTAGGATATAGACATGTTTGGGGGCATTATTCTGTTTCTTATTCTGTCTGTCACAATGGATAGGTGAAGTTGGCTTCCATCTCAATAAGTTAAGCAGCCAAGTGCAGACAGCGAAATTACTGTGGTTCCAGCATAAGTATTAACAGCAGGAAACATGGAGGATTAGCAGAGTAGTTAAAACCTCCAGAGATGTTCTCAGGCATTTTAAAAAATTATCTTACAGGACACTTCATCAGGCTCATGAAATGTCAGTGGCTAAGGAAAGGCATATTAGAATCTGGATAATCAGTAATTACTGTTGTGGCAGGAAGACTAATGCCCCCACCTCCTCCAAAGATGTCCATATCGTAATTCTTGGAACCTATGAATATGTTAGGTTACATAACAAAGGGTAATTAACAATTTAGATGGAATCAAGATTGATAATCAGCTGGCTGCAGATAGGGAGATTATACTGGATCATCTGGGTGGGACCAAAATAATCAGAAGGGAACTAAAAGTGGAAGAAGGCAGCAGAAAAGAAGAGTCTGTAAGGGTAATTTGATGGGAGAAAGACTTGGCTCACTGGTACTGTTTTTGAGATTCAGAAAGGGGCCACAAGCCAAATAAGATGGGAGATTGCTAAAAGCTGTAAAAGGCAAGAACGATTCTTCCTGATAGTCTTTGAGAAGGAACACGGCCCTGCTGGTACATTTTTTTTTAGAATATTGAGATGCATTTTGGACTTCTCACCTCTAGAACTAAAATAGTAACAAATTTGGATTGTTTAAGCTACTAGGTTTATGGTAATTTGCTACTATAACAATAAAAAAACTAATACAGATTTTTGTACTAGGAATGGGATGTTGCTTTAACAAATACCTTAAGGTGAAGAAATGACTTTAGAATTGGTAAATGCACAGATACTGGAAGAATTTTGAGGCACATAATAGAAACTGCCTACATTGCTTTGAATAAGTTGTTACTGAAAATATGGATGTTAATGATTCTGCTATACAGCAAATTGAAAACTGGTGTACCCCTTAACTTGCAGCAGTTGATGTGGCTTAGAGCCCATCAAAAGAGAATACGATGAGAAGAGTTTCCTGTAGATTGGATACCCCTCCTCAACCTCACTGAAGCTTAAATCCCCACTATAACTATTGAGGGTGGGAAATCCTACTATGATAATTGAAAGGTAGGGCCTTGAAAAGGTGATTAAATTCTGAGAACCATTCCCTAATGAATGGGTTAATAATGGGGGTCAGGGGTTGGTTCTGAGGGCTTTAAAAGGAAAGTACATGAAGAACTATATCTCTCTCTTTGCTCCACCATTTGCACCATATGACATGCTGCATTGCTGTAGAGTCACCTCACCAGATGTGTTTCCTGGACTTTGGATTTCCCAGCCTCCCAAACTGTAAACAATAAGCTTGGCTTTCTTACCAAGTACCCAGTTAAGCATACTTTGTTATAATCAAAAGAAACGGTCTAATACAGAGTTCCAAAAAGAAACTGCATAGGACAAATTTCTTATTTCTGAGGGAGGTATTTAGTTTTCACAGAGTTAAAAACAGAGCACTAGGGCTTTGCATGTGGGCAAAGTTGGCATTCCGTGGCAGACAGCATATTTACAGTAGAGGTGATATTAAATAAAATCATCAATATAATTTCTTGATAACTTTTCCTAGAATCAAGGTTATCAACAAATACACAAACATTTTATTTTGAAGTTCACCTCTGGGTATAGAAAATTGGACATAAAGGAATAGTTGAGTATCCATGCCTCCAAATATGAATGAAAATATTATTGCAGTTTTTATTCTGCTTATAATGGGATCTTCTTTCTCCAAAATTTGCCTTCTTTTCATTTCTTTGAAATATTTCATGTTTATCGTAATCTATTTGATATTTCTTTTTTCATATAGAAAAGAATTAAGAATCTAATTTTATTTACTTTCAAAATTAACAGGTTAAAAAAGGGTATAAAGTTAATTTGTCCACTGTGATTTGGCAAAGTGCATGCTTTATTTTTAGATCTAATCTTTAAATATTTAATTTTTTTATGGGGTGCATATATATGGCTGATGTGGGTGGGTTTACCACTCTGCATAAGGAAAGCAATTCTCAGGAAATGAAGTCTGTGTGCTAAAACTGAGCCATGATACATGTCTAATACAAATATATGTTTAATACATAAAGTATATATGTATATATATGCATACAGATATCTGGAAAATTAAAATGCTAATAGATGAGACATAATCAAACAACTTCAAAAGCTGATGTTCAATTAAATAATTAATTATATAGATTGAAAAGTCTACTTAAATTCTTTCTTTAAAAATTGATCGAGATATAAAATTTAATGATAAAATCACCTCTGAGATTATGCTTACACATTTACACTTATTTTTAGTTTTGTTTTTTTTTCAGGAAATTCTATGTTACATGTGGAAAAAATACTTTATTAAGACAATTTATGATACAATCCCAAATATGTATGTGTGTGTGTGTGTGTGTGTGTGTGTGTGTGTGTGTAATGTATTATGAAAACCTCCAGCATAGTGCAGGAATTTTTCCCCATCTGCTTTATTTATAATCAAGCATATACATAAGTAACATTATTGGCAAGCAATTAGGTATAGAGACACAAATGTGGGATTGGGTTAGGGACCTTGACTTGATTCATGTCTCTAGAACCTATTACGTGTAAAAATTTGAGTAAGTCAGTTACCTAATGTACTGTAATACTCAGGCTATTAGCATCTACATTACATGGGATTACNTTATCATCCACTGAAACTCTAAAATTTGGTGGGTGTATATATTAGTTTCCTACTGCTGGTAGAACAAATAACCAGAATTTAGTAGCTTAAAATAGAACAACATTATTATCTTACAGTTCTGGAGGGTGAAAGTTTGAAGTGGGTTGACAGGGCTCCATTCCTTTGGTGGCTCTATGGGGAAAATCCTTTTCCTTGTCTTGTGGGCATGCTGAGGCCACCTGCATTCCTTGGCTTATGATACTTTACTCCATTTTCAAAGGAAGCAGCATAGCTTTTTCATATACATATATACAGAGACAGAGAGAGAGAGGAAGAGATCTATTATCTGTCTTTATCTATCTACCTCCTCTACTTTCATTGTCACATCTCCTCTGACTCTGACCCTCTCATTTCCCTTTTTCAAGGACGCTTGTGATCACATTGGGCCCAACCAGATAATCCAGAATAATCTCCCTTTATCAAGATCTTTATCAAGGGTAATTAACAATTTAGATGAAATCAAGATTGATAATCAGCTGGCTGCAGATAGGGACATTATACTGGATCATCTGGGTGGGACCAAAATAATCGGAAGGGAACTAAAAGTGGAAGAAGGCAGCAGAAGAGAAGAGTCTGTAAGGGTAATTTGATGGGAGAAAGACTTGGCTCACTGGCACTGTTTTTGAGATTCAGAAAGGGGCCACAAGCCAAATAAGATGGGAGATTGCTAAAAGCTATAAAAGGCAAGAGCGATTCTTCCTGATAGTCTTTGAAAAGGAACACGGCCCTGCTGGTACATTTTTTCTAGAATATTGAGATGCATTTTGGACTTCTCACCTCTAGAACTAAAATAGCAACAAATTTGAATTGTTTAAGCTACTAGGTTTATGGTAATTTGCTACTATAACAATAAAAAAACTAATACAGATTTTTGTACTAGGAATGGGATGCTGCTTTAACAAATACCTTAAGGTGAAGAAATGACTTTAGAATTGGTAAATGCACAGATACTGGAAGAATTTTGAGGCACGTAATAGAAACTGCCTACATTGCTTTGAATAAGTTGTTACTGAAAATATGGATGTTAATGATTCTGCTATACAGCAAATTGAAAACTGGTGTACCCCTTAACTTGCTCTGCTATACAGCAAATTGAAAACTGGTGTACCCCTTAACTTGCAGCAGTTGATGTGGCTTAGAGCCCATCAAAAGAGAATATGATGAGAAGAGTTTCCTGTAGATTGGATACCCCTCCTCAACCACATTGAAGCTTAAATCCCCACTATAACTATTGAGGGTGGGAAATCCTATTATGATAATTGAAAGGTAGGGCCTTGAAAAGGTGATTAAATTCTGAGAACCATTCCCTAATGAACGGGTTAATAATGGGGGTCAGGGGTTGGTTCTGAGGGCTTTAAAAGGAAAGTACATGAAGAACTATATCTCTCTCTTTGCTCCACCATTTGCACCATATGACATGCTGCATTGCTGTAGAGTCACCTCACCAGATGTGTTTCCTGGACTTTGGATTTCCCAGCCTCCCAAACTGTAAACAATAAGCTTGGCTTTCTTACCAAGTACCCAGTTAAGCATACTTTGTTATAATCAAAAGAAATGGTCTAATACAGAGTTCCAAAAAGAAACTGCATAGGACAAATTTCTTATTTCTGAGGGAGGTATTTAGTTTTCACAGAGTTAAAAACAGAGCACTAGGGCTTTGCATGTGGGCAAAGTTGGCATTCCGTGGCAGACAGCATATTTATAGTAGAGGTGATATTAAATAAAATCATCAATATAATTTCTTGATAACTTTTCCTAGAATCAAGGTTATCAACAAATACACAAACATTTTATTTTGAAGTTCACCTCTGGGTATAGAAAATTGGACATAAAGG
This sequence comes from Galeopterus variegatus, assembly GCF_000696425.1. Lineage (NCBI taxonomy): Eukaryota > Metazoa > Chordata > Mammalia > Dermoptera > Cynocephalidae > Galeopterus > Galeopterus variegatus. The sequence continues at coordinate 12,201 of NW_007739301.1, read as the reverse complement.
AATAGTTGAGTATCCATGCCTCCAAATATGAATGAAAATATTATTGCAGTTTTTATTCTGCTTATAATGGGATCTTCTTTCTCCAAAATTTGCCTTCTTTTCATTTCTTTGAAATATTTCATGTTTATCGTAATCTATTTGATATTTCTTTTTTCATATAGAAAAGAATTAAGAATCTAATTTTATTTACTTTCAAAATTAACAGGTTAAAAAAGGGTATAAAGTTAATTTGTCCACTGTGATTTGGCAAAGTGCATGCTTTATTTTTAGATCTAATCTTTAAATATTTAATTTTTTTATGGGGTGCATATATATGGCTGATGTGGGTGGGTTTACCACTCTGCATAAGGAAAGTAATTCTCAGGAAATGAAGTCTGTGTGCTAAAACTGAGCCATGATACATGTCTAATACAAATATATGTTTAATACATAAAATATATATGTATATATATGCATACAGATATCTGGAAAATTAAAATGCTAATAGATGAGACATAATCAAACAACTTCAAAAGCTGATGTTCAATTATATAATTAATTATATAGATTAAAAAGTCTACTTAAATTCTTTCTTTAAAAATTGATCGAGATATAAAATTTAATGATAAAATCATCTCTGAGATTATGCTTACACATTTACACTTATTTTTAGTTTTTTTTTTCAAGAAATTCTATGTTACATGTGGAAAAAATACTTTATTAAGACAATTTATGATACAATCCCAAATATATATGTGTGTGCGTGTGTGTGTGTGTGTGTGTGTGTGTGTGTGTGTGTGTGTATAATATATTATGAAAACCTCCAGCATAGTGCAGGAATTTTTCCCCATCTGCTTTATTTATAATCAAGTATATACATAAGTAACATTATTGGCAAGCAATTAGGTATAGAGACACAAATGTGAGATTGGGTTAGAGACCTTGACTTGATTCATGTCTCTAGAACCTATTATGTGTAAAAATTTGAGTCAGTTACCTAATGTACTGTAATACTCAGGCTATTAGCATCTACATTACATGGGATTACAAATGTATCTGCCCTACCATAGCCTCACCGAATTATATTCTCTGAGGTCTAGCAATTTGTGTTTTTAAAAGCCCTAGAGCAGGGTTAAGTGTGAGAATTATTTGTGTAATGAATTCTTTTATGTTCTGCCCAAATCCCCAATACCTTCTTCATATCCACCCCCCTAGCTATTTAGACCTTTAGCTGAAGATCCTCAACAGTATAATTCACTGGGATTTACCCTGAGCTGCAGCCCAGCCCAGAAGGTGGCTCAAACTGCGCTAGCAAATGGAGAGAAGCAATAGATGATTATTTTGTCGGCTACCCTGATGTCAGTGGCCTGACAACCCAGAGGGAAAGAAATCTTATTTTTTAATTGGTTATTAAAACATGAAAAAATAATTTTGACTGGAAACTTTTAATTCCTTAATCAAGAATAGGGCTTGTCACTTGAAATGTGTAAAAAATAATATTTTATTTTGTTACACAGCTAATGTTAAAGGTGGAAGAAGAGTTGAAGCAGGGAGCAGAAATATTCTTTCTCAGTTTGTGACAGGTGGTTGTGAAAGCTGCTTCACACTCTGTGCACTGGAAGATGTACAAAGCTGACAACGTTTTCCCATGGGCTTTCTGAGCTGCTCTTCAGTGTTCTATGCTGTCCTCCATTGCCCAACCCCATCATAATTCCTGTGATGTAACCAATGAACATTTCTCCCATCACCCTATTGCCATGGTCCTCAGCACACAGACTCCCACTGTTGAAGTCCTCTCTCCTTTCACTGTGGTTTCTCTTGGGCTCATATCTAAATGGTCTTGAGCTGACTCTTTATCCCTCATGGCCCATCAGCTGTGTTTCCATACCCTCTAGGTATGCAGATTGAACCCAAACCAACTATTCCCATCATTGCCTTGGGGATGAGTCAAGCATCATTCTATGGCAGTCTCCCACAGCAGGGCATATACCCCAAGTTCTTAGTGATCCTATGAATGCTATTTCAACAGGCTTTAGACAAAGTGGCTAGCAAAATCCTCTGGCTCATATCACTGTAGAAGCCAAAATACTCTCTCCAAAATTTCTCTTCCCACCTTCTCTCCAGACCATATTTATTTGCTCTGGGTGGTTCTTAGCCTTCTAACTGATTGAAGGTAAAAGCTTACATTTCTAAATTATGAAATTCCAGCTGTGATTTTTCACAGTGTAACTTTAACTTATATATGTACAGAGTGAATGCGCAGTATGTCTGTTATTAAATGTAATATTTACTGTTACATCTTCATTTAATATTCTTGTTTTTTGTGTTCTTTTTGTTTTGTTTAGCTTATGTTTTATTGAAACATAATTGATTATACATATTTGTGGGGTTCAGATTTGAATATCAATAGCTGTGTATCAAAAACAGGTGATGATAAATCAGAAAAATTAGCATATTCATCATTACAAAATGTAATAATTTCTTTATGTTGAGGACATTCTATCTCCTCTCTTCTAGGCATTTGATAACATGCAGTTAGTTTCATCATTACAAAATGTAATAATTTCTTTATGTTGAGGACATTCTATCTCCTCTCTTCTAGCCATTTGCTGACATGCAGTTAGCTAATGTTAATTATAGCTGCCTAACTCAACTTTACATCAATAGAACTTATTTTTCTAACTAGCTGTATAAGGAAATAAAGGAAGGAAGGAAGGAAGAAAAGAGAGAAAGAACAAAAGATAAACAACAATCACAATAATGTATTGAACTTAGAAAAGGAGGGAACACACCTGTGGTTACCAGAGGTGTGAAAGGGGGAGGAGGCGAGTTAGAAAGAAATTCATTCATATTGTTCTTTTTGAACATATCTTAATATTTAGCAAATTATGCACTTGAGATAGAAACTGTTCTTGTACTGTTATCTATTTATTAAATATTATATTTTATAATTTAAGATATATTTATAATTCTTGTTAGTTATAAGTTTGCTATTTTCTTCTAAAAAATCACACTGTTCATTAGATTCAGTGACTGCCCATCACTCTTGTAGCCTTTAATGTATCAGCAGGGGAGCTATTTAAGCCTTTATCTGATCTGCCAGACATGATAGACAGCTGCTTGGTAAATTTAATGTAGATTAATAAGAAGAAATTATAGAGAGTTTTTGTAAGAAGGAAAAGCAGAAGACATTCTCTGAAAGTGATATTATTATAGTGAATATAAGAGAAAAGAAGTAATATTAAAAATCACATTTTAATGAAGTTACATTGATTACAAGCAGTTGGAAATTTGATAAACTTCAATGATTTATCAGAATAAATAGGTAATATTTAATTTTTCTTGTATTTTTTAAGCAAAAATGTGTTAAAAAGTATTAAAAATGATAAAGAACTTTCTAAGATGAACAAATTTGGAAAACTGATTCATAAAAAACTCACTTATAGCATAGCTCTTATGTAGTAATATTTCTCAAGAATGACAATATGTTGTAATATCAAAGTGCTATTTGTGTATCATAAAATGTTACCATAAAAAGTTTATTTTTATATTTAAATAGTTTTTATTTTAATAAAATTAATAAAAAGTTTGGCAAAGATTTATTAGAATTTCAGGTATTAAAAACCTTTATGTTTTATTATTTAATTTATGTATTATAAGTTTAAGATAAATTTTAAGACATGCTTGAAACAAATTTTGAAATGCATTTACTTCTCCATTGTGACTTTTGACATTCATAATAGTAATCGATACCCACAATTTAATGAGCATTCACCATGTGACAGACTATTCAGTAGACCTGCTATTTTTTTT
>NW_007739301.1:5273-8101 GCF_000696425.1 Galeopterus variegatus | reverse complement strand
TGAAATGCATTTACTTCTCCATTGTGACTTTTGACATTCATAATAGTAATCGATACCCACAATTTAATGAGCATTCACCATGTGACAGACTATTCAGTAGACCTGCTATTTTTTTTTTTTTTTATTAATCTAGATATGTATACGTATATAAATATAATAGAATTGTTTTGGTCCATTTGGGCCACTATAACAAAATATAAACTAGGTAACTTATAAACAACAGAAATTGATTTCTCAAAATTCTGGAGGCTGGGAAATTCAAGATCAAGGTGCCAGCAGATTTGGTGTCTGGTGAGGGCCCACTTGTTCATAGATTTACTTGCTCATATATGGCACCTTCTTGTAGTGTCATCACGTAATAGAATGGGCAAAAAAGCTAAATCGGGCTTTATTTATACGAGCACTAGCCCCTTTCATGAGGGCTTTGTCATCATAATCATCTATCAAAGGCTACACCTCCAAATATCATTACATTGTAAGTTAGGATTCCAACATATGAATTTTAGGGGCACACAACATTTATGCCATGGCAAGAATATATTATAAACCTATTTTACTTGGTGGATAGATTATTTATAATATACAGAAATAACTTTAGGTGTTTCACATGCTCTTCAGGTCCACACAGTTCAGATCCTAATATTGTCTTGATTTGATCTACTATACAATCACAATATAAGAAATATACATGATTTCTGAGACACATGGGTTGTGACCCCAATCATGATAGCAGAAATGCCAGATTGATTTTATTTTAAAATTCTAACATGGAAAGTGCTTCCTGAGTAACTCTTCCTTTCTAAAAAGATACTCTTTTGCCTGTTTTTTCCTGACAAATCAGTCTTATGAAGATTACATATGTATATATCTTTAATTTTAAAACCCCAACTTTTATATTGTTTTAATAATATACCCTAGGTAAATTAAATGATTATGTATATTCTGAGCATTCAGTACTTTTGTAGATTAGTATATAGACATTAAATCAGATTTTACAAAATATATAACATAGAATGAATTTTAATGCCTCACTATTCATGAGGAGACTTCAAAAAGTTCATAGAAAAATGAAATTAGAAGATATAAATGAAATATATATACTTTATTTCTCAACATAAGCTCTATCGAGTTCAAGACACTTTTGTAAGTGACGATGCTGGCCATTTAGTTTATCCCTAAAGAACTGAAAGTTCTAGGAATTTAGCCACGTCAATGCAGCCTTTTTTTACATTATTAACATTAAAAATAAAATGAATGCCCTTTAAAGATTGTGAAGATTAGGAAACAAAAAAGAAGTCAGAAGAAGCCAAATTAGAACTGTATGGTGGATGTCTAATGATTTCCCATCACATAATTTTCCTTGTTTGATGGGAGATATGAACAGGAGCATTGTTATGGTGGAGAAGGATTCTTTGTTGAAACTTTCCCAGGCATGTTTCTGCTAAAGCTTTGACTAACTTATTCAAAATAGGCTGATGTTACCTTTACCTGGCCCTGCAGAAAGTCAACATGCAAAATGCCTGAGTATCCCAAAAACTCCTGCCATGACCTTTGCTCTTGACCAGTCAGTCCGCTTTTGCTCTGACTAGAACATTTGCACCTCTTCGTAGCCAGTGCTTTGATTGTGCTTTGTCTTCATGGTTGTACTGGTAAAGCCATATTTTATCTCCTGTTGCATTTCTTCAAAGAAATGCTTCAGGATCCTGATCCCACTTGTTTAGCATTTCCATTGAAAGCTCTACTCTTTACTGCAGCTAATCTGGGTGCAACAGTTTTGGCACTCATCAAGCAGAAAGTTTTCCCGACTATAATTTTTCAGTCAGAATTGTATAAGCTGAACGAGTTGAGATGTCTACGGTGTTGGCTATTGTTTCCGCTGTTAGTCATCAATCCCCTAGAATTAGGGTATGACCAAGATTAAATTTTTTCTGGCAAATTGATGTGAGTGATCTGCCACTGTGAAATTCATGTTCAACATCATCTTAGTAATGCATTTATAAACTGCAGATATCTTTGGACATTGTCCTCGTAAACTTTTTGTAATGTGTCAATGATTTCTTCCACCCAAGCTTCACCATAAATTTGATGTTCATTCTTGCTTCCGTTTGAGCAGAATTCCTGCTGCTCTGATAGGGACTCTTTTCTGGTGTCTTATTCTTCTTAGTGCCTCCAACTAGATCCTGTTCTGATGTGTTAAAACAAGTTAGTTCTAGTTTATTTTGGTGCAAAATTTTTTTAAAATTCATGTATACGTTTTTTATAATCTTTTACAACATGCCTTACATTAATGGTTTAGTGCTAATTAGTTAGAATTTAAATGTATCATAGAAATTCTATTAGTTAAAAGTAAACTAGACAGAAACACATAAATTAATTGTATTATCTTTCAGTTTAGAGAACAGAGAAATGAGTTTGTTAAAGACTTTGCTCAAATGAAGTGCAGACTTGCTACATAATAAAAATCTGTAGCAAATAATGTTATTTATTCAACATATATTTTCTGAAATATGCTTAGGTGACAGTCCAATTTTAAGTGTAAGTGTTTGTGCTAAATGAGATAAACAATACGTCATACCTCAGTAATATTATATTCTGTTTACAGAAGAAAAAAATCACTAAAAAGCAAATAAATAAAAATAGTTTGTATTGTGGTAAATACTGCAGGGGAAATATACTAAGTAATAAAATATGTATCATAATTTTTTCATATGTGAGGTGAGAGAATAATGTGTATGTAAGAATGAGACAAGGAATTAATTAGCATGATATCCCTGTGTAAATGATATTTTTGCTGAGAGTAAAGGATTGAGAATGAGCAAACTAAAAAA
>NW_007739301.1:2743-4020 GCF_000696425.1 Galeopterus variegatus | reverse complement strand
TTTTTGTCTCTGTGAGTATTACTGCCCTAGGTAACTCATAAAATGGGAATCATACAATTTTGTGTGTGTGTGTGTGATTGGCTTATTTCACCTATCATAAGTCTTTTAGGATTATCAATGTTGTAGCATGTCAGATTTTTTTTTTTCCTTTTTAAGGCAGAATAATATTCTGTTGTATGTATGCACCACATTTTGTTTATCCATTTATCTGTCAATGGACTCTGGAGTTGCTTTCACATTAGGTTATTGTGTGTGACTGATGCTGCTATAAATATGGGTGTACAAATGTCCAAAGCCCTGCTTTCAATTCTTTGGGGTGTATATTCAGAAGTGGAAATGCTAGCTCGTATAGTAATTCTTTGTTTAATTTTTTGCAAAACAACTATACTATTTATAGTGGCTGCAGTATTTTACATTCCCACCAGCAATGTATCAATTCTAAATTTCCACTTATTTTAAAAATAACTATCCTACTAGGTGTGAAGTGGCATTTCATTGTGGTTTTGATTCGCATTTTCCTAATGACTGATAATATTGAGCATCTTTTTATGTACTTATTGAATATTTATATACCTTCGTTAGAGAAATGTCTATTCAAGTTCCTTGCCCACTTTTAATCAGTTTTTTGTTTTCTAAGAGTTCTTTATATATTCTGAATATTATCCCCTTATCACATATTTGATTTCCAAATATTTTCTCCCACTCTGTGGATTGCTTTTCTTATTTTATTGATAGTGCTTTTTCATTAAAAAAACACAAAAGTTTTTTTAAGTTTGATATTAACAAATATACCTAGATTTTCTTTGGTGGCCAGTACACATACATACTTGAGAAACCACTGTTAGATTCAAAGTCATAAAGAATTACCACTAGGTTATCTTGTAATAGTTTAATCCATTTAGCTTTTAAATATAGTTTTCTTTTTTAAAATCCATTTTGAGTTAATTTTTGTATATGGGGTAAGGTAAGGGTCTAATTCATTCTTTTGCATGTGAGTATCCTGTTTACCAAGAACCACTGCTTGAAGAGAATGGTTTTTTTACATTGAATAATCTTCGAATTCCTGTAAAATAACAAGTAGAATGTGTGTGTGTGTGTGTGTGTGTGTGTGTGTGTGTGTGTGTGTGTGTGTACATAAAAGGTGGGGATTTGGCCCAATTGGATGACCTAAACACTGAAAATTTATTTTTTCACACTTCTTGAGGCTACAAGTCCAATATCAAGGTGCTCTGAAATTCCTCTGAGGGCCATAAGGGAAGAATCTGTTTTATATATAT
>NW_007739301.1:0-1972 GCF_000696425.1 Galeopterus variegatus | reverse complement strand
TATATATATATAAAGCTTTATTTGTGGGACCATCATCCATCATATTTCCCTGGCCTATATGTATATGTATGTATGTATATATGTATGTAAATATATATATATATATATTTAATAGTACCATACTGTTTTTATTACTGCGGCTTTAATACAATCAAGACATTTTTCCTTCAGCTTTGTTGTTTTTGTTCAAGATTGTATTGGCATTTTGTAGTCCCTTACATACCATGTACATTTTGAGATGCATTTTTCCATTTCTGCAAAATAATTTACTTGGATTTTTATAAGAATTGCATTTAATCTGTTCACTTTCAGTATTATTGTCAGACTTAACAATATTAAGTCTTCCAATCCTTGAACCCAGAATGTTTATGTATTTATTTAGGTTTTCCATTAGATTCAGTAAGTTTTTGGTCATTGTTTCTTTAAATGTTTTTCTGCTCCTTTCTCATTCTTTTTTCCTTCAAGATCTCTAGAATGCGTATATATCACATTTGATGATGTCCACAAGTTTGCTTTCTCTCAGTTCATTTTCTATACTGGCTTTAGGTTTTCAGATTAAACAACCTTAGATTATTGATATTGAATGTTATTTTTTTTAATATATGCACTTTTGCTGTGAACTGACCTCTAATACTTGCTGTAGATTTATCCTCTTATCTTTTATATGTTGTCTCTTTCTTATCGTTTAGTTTAACTTTTAAAATTTTAATTTTGTTAATATTTCTTATTTGAATAAGAACATTCTTAGTTGGTAGGGCTGCCAAAATAAAGCACCAAATGTTTTCATCTCCTATGCTGCACATTTTTAGAACTTGACAAATCCTTGAGGCAGGAAAAGGGTGGGAATTTGGCCAAATTGGGTAACTTAAATACCAGAAATTTAATTTTCTGACACTGTTGGAAGTTAGAAGATCAAGATCAAAGGGCTGGCAGGTTGGTTTCCTCTGAGGGCCATAAAGGAAGAATCGATTGAAGAAGTATATTTAAGAATCTATCTAAGAGGGCAATCATTTGTAAGCCAAGTCATTTGTAAGCCAAAGAGAGAGAGAAACTCTCTCTCTCTCTCTTTGGCTTGGAAATAGTCACATAAATTAGGGTGGACTCATATGACATTATTTAACTTTAATGACCTCTTTAAAGGCCTTATCTTCAAATACGGTTACATTCTTATATATTGGGGGTTGGGATTTCAACATATGAATTTTGAGAGAACACAATTCACATTATAACTCTTAACAATCTCTGCTATTTATTTTTCTAACATTTCTTTTTATCTTTTTATTCTTTTTTAATTGAAACATAGTTGATTACACATATTTATGTGGTACAGAGTTGACTATCAATGTTTGTATACAATATGTAATGACCAAATCAGTATTATTAGCTCAATCATCATTACAAATTGTAATTAATCCTTGTGTCCCTTAACCGATATCTCCCTAACTCTCCCCATTCCCTTTTCCACTTCTAGTATGAGTACATGTGGTATTTTTTTTACACCTGGCTTTTTTCACTTAATATAATTTTCTCCAAGCTCATCCAAGTTGCTGGGAATGAAAATTTCATTCTCTTTTATGGCTGAGTAGTATTTCACTATGAAGTTTTGTTTTGTTGTTTTGGTTTGGTTTGGTTTGGTTTTAATGGCCCAGTATAGATATTGGTGTTTTGGTAAGTGTTCCATGTCTACTTTGGAAGAATGTGAATTATTTCATTTGTATTTATAGAACTATAAAAGCATATTTTGTCTGTGGCTGTGAGGGTGTATGTGTATACACATATCAATTTGTTCAATTTGATAATTAGTTTGGTCATGATGCTCTTTTCTTCCTGTTTTCTGAGCTGTTGGGAAAAGTGTGTTAGTGTATTCCTATAGGATTATTGTTGGTTCCTCGCCACTGGGGACCAACAACTCAGGGCGGGAAGGGACCCCGGACCAGCCGGCGGTAACCTCTTGTGGGGCTGAGCAGGATGA
>NW_007739300.1:35447-36333 GCF_000696425.1 Galeopterus variegatus | reverse complement strand
ACTATGAACAACTATATGCCAACAAATTTGAAAATCTGGAGGAAATGGATAAATTTCTGAAAACACACAAGCTACCAAAACTGAGCCAAGAAGATGTAGAAAATCTGAACAGACCAATAACGATAAAGGAGATTGAGGCTGTTATCAGAAGGCTCCCAACAAAGAGAAGCCCGGGACCAGATGGATTCACAGCAGAATTTTACCAAACATTCAAGGAGGAATGGACACCAATTCTGTACAAACTATTCCCAAAGTTTGAAACAGAGGCAATTCTCCCAAACTCATTCTATGAAGCAAACATCATCCTGATACCAAAACCAGGTAAAGATACAACTAAAAAAGAAAACTACAGGCCAATATCCTTGATAAAAATAGATGCAAAAATCCTCAACAAAATACTAGCTAACAGAATACAGCAACATATACGTAAAATTATACACCATGATCAAGTGGGATTCATCCCAGGGAGGCAAGGTTGGTTCAACGTATGCAAATCAATAAATGTGATACACCATATCAATAAAATCAAACACAAAGACCATATGATCATCTCTATAGATGCTGATAAAGCATTAGATAAAATTTAATATTCATTCATGACAAAGACTCTCTACAAGGTAGGTATAGATGGAAAGTATCTCAACATAATTAAAGACATATATGATAAACCCACCACCAATATCATCCTGAATGGGGAAAAGCTGAAAGCTTTTCCTTTAAGAACAATAGGATGCCCACTCTCACCACTCCTATTCAACATAGTGTTGGAAGTACTAGCCAGAGCAATCAGAGAAGAGAAAGAAATAAAGGGCATCCAGATTGGAAAAGATGAAGTCAAACTGTCCCTGTTTGCAGATGACATGATCCTATATATCGAACAGCCTAA
>NW_007739300.1:17729-33958 GCF_000696425.1 Galeopterus variegatus | reverse complement strand
TCTCCGATAGTCAACATGCACAAAGAGAAATCAAGAAAGCTTGCCCATTTACAATAGCCACCAAAAAAACAAAATACTTAGAAATTGAATTAACCAAGGATGTGAAAAATCTTTATAATGAGAACTACAAACCACTGCTGAGAGAAATTAGAGAGGTTACAAGAAGATGGAAAGATATCCCATGCTTTTGGATTGGAAGAATCAACATTGTGAAAATGTCCATACTAACCAAAGTGATATACAAATTCAATGCAATCCCCATCAAAATTCCAATAACATTTTTCTCAAAAATGGAAAAAACTATCCAGACATTTATATGGAATAACAAAAGACCATGCATAGCCAAAGCAATTCTGAGCAAAGAAAATAAAGCTGAAGGCATAACACTACCTGACTTTAAACTATACTACAAAGCAATAATAACCAAAACAGCATCATACTGGCATAAAAACAGACACATGGATCAATGGAATAGAATAGAGAATCCGGAAATCAACCCACACACCTATAGCAATCTGATCCTTCACAAAGGCACCAAGCTATACACTGGGGAAGAGACTGCCTCTTCAGCAAATCGTGCTGGGATAACTGGACATCAATATGCAGGAGAATGAACCTAGACCCATACCTCTCAGTGGAGACTCCAACTCCAGATAAGTGAGTAACCCTTGTGGAGCAAACAGTCCTAAAAAAAAAAAAAAAACTTTTGACAAAAATATAAAGTTATCCTTTCTATCACAGTTGGGGGTGAAGGGGAGCAATATTTATTAGGTGCCTATTATGCGTTAGGCACTCTACCATCTTCCCAATTCTCTCATGAAATAGATATTACCTCCATTTATTTATTTATTTATTTATTTATTTTTGTCCTTTTTGAGACCGGCCGCATCATGCTCAGCCAGTGAGCACTGTGAGTGCACTGGCCATCCCTATATAGGATCCGAACCTGCGGTGGGAACGCTGCTGCACTCCCAGCGTCGCACTCTCCCAAGTGTGCCATGGGCTCGGCCCTATCTAACATTTTCGAAATGACAAAACTATAGAAATGAGAACAGATTAGTGGTTGCAGGAGAGGGAGAAATGGGGTAGTAAGAACACAGAGGTAGTGTGGAGTTATTTTATGGTGATGGAACAGTTCTGTATCCTGATTGTCGTGGTGGTTACATGAATCGATACACGGGATAAAACTACACACACACACACACACACACACACACACACACACACACACACACATGAATACAGGCTTAAAATGGTAAAAACAGAATAAGGTCTGCAGTCTAGTTAACAATAATGTGCCAATGTCAATTTCCTGGTTTTGATATTGTACTACGGTCTGACAAGATGTCACCATCAGAGGAAGCTGAGTGAAGGGTACATGTGACTCTGTACTAGCTACAGCTTTTTGATTCTATAATTATTTCAAAATAAAAAGTTATCACAACTTTTCTACTAATCATCATCTACTTTTTCCTTCACTTATTACCTTCATTATTCATTCATGATACTAATTCTAAGGAAAAGTATCCCTATCAAAAATAATAATGTAATAACTCAAACATTCAGCAGACTTCCTTTTGCCTGTGACAGAAGCATTGGGGGTGGATGTGATCGTCCTCCATGGTACAGCTGTATCAAGAGCATCCCCAAGTCTCTGAAGACTCTTTTCAAATAGTGCTGCTTCTAAAGGTAATGAATTCATGTGTTTGCCACTGATTAGGATTGAATTGTATCCCCCAAGTTTTATGTGTTAGAAGCTTGATCCCCACTCTAACTGTTAAGAGGGTGAGAAATCCTATTACGGTCATTGAAAGGAGTGGCCTTGAAGAGGTGATTAGATTATGAGGACAATGGCCTAATGAATGGATTAATAATAGTGGTCATGAACATGGTTCGGGGGGCTTTAAAAGGAGAGCACATGAGAGTCTCTCTCTCTCTGCTCTGCCATTCTAGCACGTGAGACCCCTGGGTCACTGTTGCCACCAACAAGGCCTTCACCAGATGTGTTTCCAGCCTCCAAAACTGTAAGCGATAAATTTTATTTTCTTATAAATCACCCAGTTCCGGGTATTTTGTTATAAGCAACAGAAACAGACTAATACAGCCACCACTGTTTGAAACCACTCACACTAACTATTTGTGTTACTTTTACCCTTTCATAATTTCACGAGTGCCCTCTTATTTGAGTCTATTGCAATTCGGTGAACAAGTTTATTTACAAGCATTTTCTATGCCTTTCATGAAGTCAGAGTGTTTACTTTCTTCAAAGCTTTGGTCTTTCCATACTTAAGTCCATAGCCTTTGAGCTCTTGCTCAAATGTAGCTTCCGCTTAATAATTTAGTTTTCCTTTTCCTCTGTCCTCTACAGGTCCTTCCTCATGCAGTGCAGTGACTAACATTGCACGCTTTCCTCCAGAAGCTTTGGTCTTTCCATACTTAAGTCCATAGCCTTTGAGCTCTTGCTCAAATGTAGCTTCCTCTTAATAATTTAGTTTTCCTTTTCCTCTGTCCTCTACAGGTCCTTCCTCATGCAGTGCAGTGACTAACATTGCACGCTTTCCTCCAGGTGCTGACCCACCTGCGTTCTGTTCAAGATGCACAGAACCAAACTCCTAGGATTTAGTGCCAATGAAATGTTCTTTCACATGCTAACAATTTTTTGGATGCATGAATTTTCTCCTTAACTCTTTTTTTGCCTTATACTTTTTACTGTTTAAAATCTGCGTAAAATGGAACATCAATGGCAGCCTCTATCAAAGGCACTGAGAGGTTGTGTCCCAAGAACGTCAGCCAGTGGGGAGAAATGTTCCCCAGGTGCCCACAGCAGGCTGCAACACTGACAGTGGACAGGTGAACGTGGCAAACATTTTCATAATGACATCAACATATTTTAGCTGCCAGCTATGAGCTGTCTCCTTTTCTTCTTTTACACGCTCCTCAAAGCATGTGTCCCAGGGTGACCCCTGGGTTTGTCAACTCCAGGGACAACACTGAAAGTAACTACAACTTCAGCTCTATTTCTAATACTCCTCTAAAGAATGAGCAGCACATTTTAAGCCTGATAAGAAACACACTGGGCAAATATCTTAGCAAACAATCTCCAGTGAATATCACATCCCTTTTCTGACTGGCAACTGGTAGCCATCACTTTATGGTTTGATTTGTTTGAATTTGTCCCCTTACACAGTGTCTTTATACACTTGCCTGTCATGTTCCTTCTCTTCTTTTGCTTATTTACTCAGTTATTAACTCACTCATTTGATGTTATTTCTCAAACGCTTATTATGGGCAAGTCCCTGGGTTATGCCTTGGGGATGCACCACAGACATAACTATGACATAGTCCCCACACTCAAAAAGAAACTCATTCTTTTTAAGTGGGGCACATGACCCAACCCAAGCCAAACAGCACATCACATGCATCTGGCTGCTGCTCACAGAAGGTTCACAGAAGGCGCATGTCCAAAGACAGTCCGATCAGAGCCCACGAAGACTCGTGTACGCTCCATGATGATGGGAACCTCTTCTCTATCTCCCTCTGTGTTCCAGCATGTAGAAGGATCTCCACAGCCCAGCCTCACGTGAGTGATAGAACTCTTAGCGCAAGGCCAGAAGATAGGATCTTGGACTTAGTTTTTCTATTTAAAAGCTTTGTGGCCTTGAATAATTAAATTAACCTCTCTGGACTTAGTTTTCTCCGGTATGAAATTAATAACTTGATATAAGTGACCTAGTTCTAAAACGTGTGTGCCGCCTACCTGTGTCTCTATCGCCGTGGGGCTCACTGCTGCTGCAGCTGCTGACATTAGAGCTGCCTCTGGTGATGACAGTGGGGGAGGGGTGACACCAGCAGGGGTAGACAGGGCAGGGGTGATGATGACAATGCTTGCAGTCATGGTGGTGGGCTGGGTGATGTTGGGGAGGCTGCTGATGGGGATAATGATGGCAGTGACAGGATGGCATCAGTGGTGGCCATAGCACATTAAAGCTGACTCTCTTCCTCCCTTTTCCGACCCTTGGGCCACCTTAAATTGCTGTTACAACTGATTCTGGAATCATAAATCTTAGAACTGGAAGAAACCCCAAGAAACTATCTGGTTCAGCCTCTTGCTTAAAGGCAGAGTGTTATTGTCCTTAGTTTGCAGATGAAACCACTGAAACTCAGAGTCTTTAAGTGGTTTTCCCGAAGCCATCCATGGCTGAGGACAGTGGGGTGCCAGGTGCAAGGCAGTCAACAGCAGACAACTCTGCCCACCTCATCCCCAGCTCTCACTCCCAGTGTCTACACTGGCGACCCCACAGCAGCAGTTCTGTTCTCATCCTTGGGTGCATTAAAATAGAAAATATCTGAAATCCTCAGCCCCATTCTTCCTTGCTTGAATCAGTTATTAGTCCATTTCTGCTGCTTATAACAAAATACCTGGAATTGAGTACTTTGTAAGAAAACAAAATTTATTGCTTATAGTTTCTGAGGGTGGGAAGTCCAAAGTCCAGGGAACACATCTGGTGAAGGTCTTCTTGTGTGGTGGCTTCAGTGACACAGGGTATCACATTGCAAGATGGTGGAAGCAGAGAGACAGACACTCTCATGTGTTCTCCTTTTAAAGCCCTCAGAACCACATCCATGACCACCATTATTAATCCATTCACTGTGGCATGGCACTCACAGTCTAATCACCTCTTCAAGGCCCCACCTTTCAATTACCGTAGTGGGATTTCCACCTTCTTAACGGTTATAGTGGGAATTAAGCTCCAATGACTTTGGTCGGAGGAGGACATTCAATCCACTGCAAACAGTCCTTGGGGATGAGATCTGTTATGGACTGAATAGTGTCCTCCCAAATATATGTTAAAGACCTAACCTCCATACCTCAGAATGTGACTGTATTTGGAGATAGGGCCCTTAAGGAGGTAATTAACGCAAAATGAGGTTATATGGGTGAGACCTAATCTAATATGCCTAGTGTCCTTATAAGAAAAGGATACTCAGCCACAGACAGTTACAGAGGGAAAACCATCTGAGGATACAGGAGAGGACAGCCATCCACAAGCCAGGCTGAGAGACCTCAGGAGAAACCAGCCCTACCAACACTTTGATCTTGGACATCGAGCCTCCAAACTTGGGAGAAAATTAATTCCTATGGTTTAAGTCACCCAGTCTGTGGTACTTTGTTATTGCAGTCCTAGCAAACTAACACAGGGTCCATGCATTAGTATTTTTTAACTCCAGCTTATTCTAATGTTTTGTCAGTCAAGAATGATTGTCCTGTAAGGTAAACCTACATTCCCCAGCACTATTTCAGGACTGGTCACACTTTACCTGTCTAACCACAGATTTCACTTTCTCATAAAAGTTCCTAACTTCAGTCAGAACCTTCGATGCCTGCTTTCTAAGAATGTCAGTCTAGTTCTGATACAACTCATGGCTTCTCCTGGCTCTTCCACACTCCCAAAGTCTTACTTCTCCCTTTCACCAAACCAAGTGCAGTTCAAACCTTTGTCAAGCATGTACTAGGCAAGGTGTTATGATGCCTAGCCAAGTAGTACAGTTTAAAGAAGAGACTGCCAGGGCCCTTTGCTCCTGAGCAAGGCAGGGAGGAGTGGGGGTCTGGTGTTTCAGTTTACCACCCCATTTCTCAAGTTATATCAACCAGGAACCTATCTAAACCACCTATGAAATCTTAGCTCTAAGTGCCAGGGAGCTAGTGTAGGAATCTCCACTGCTCACATGAAGGTGGGAGCAAGGATCCTTCTGCTGTCCTCTGTTTAGGGGCAGCACCATGAAGGGGTTGGCGAACACAGCGTAGCAATCTTTGAGCTGTGTTCTCAGTCCCCACCCACCGTTTTCTTTGCCCTAACTGTCCTGCTCACCTATGAAATAAAGCAGTGAAGAGGTACGTTCCTTAACAGTTAAAAGCACAGATTCTGAACTTGAAGAGCCTGGTTCAAATCCCAGCTCCTCTGCTTCCTAAACTTGGGAACACACAGAAGAGACTACTGGATGTTCTTTCGGTACAGGGCTGGGCTTTCTACTGACTAGGCAATTTTCATCTCTCTAGGGGCAGAGGTTAACTTGTAAATTTTGGTCCAGTAAAGATGCAAATAATTTGGGCCGGCCCGGTGGCGCACTGGATAAGTGCGCCGCTTGGGAAGCGCGGCGGCGCTCCCGCCCGAGGGTTCGGATCCCACATACAGACCGGTTCCCGCTCACTGGCTGAGTGAGGCGCGGGAGCGACACCGAGGGTTGCGATCCCGTTGCCGGTCCCGGTCCGGTACGGGCGTGACACTGAGGGTTGCGATCCGTTGCCAGACACGAAAAAAGACAAAAAGGAAAAAAAAAAAAAAGAAATGCAGAATCTCAGACCACACCTCAGCCCTGCTGAATTGTACTCTGCAGTTCAACAAGATCCCCTGGTGGTTCGAATGCATGCTGAAGTTGGAGAAGCATTGCTCTGAGAACTTCTGAGTAAGACAGGTGGGTAGTAATATTCTGAATAGCTGTCCCTCTCTGTAAGGGAAAAAACCACACCATTGCTGCAAATCAGCAGGAATGTCAGGAAAGGAAAGTTACTGAATTGTTCTCTCAACAAACATTCATTGAGGGCCTATTGTGTGCCAGACACTATTCTAGCTGCTGGGGATACAGCAATGAAAGAAAAAAGAAGAAGAAGAGGAAGAAGAAAGACCCCCGCCCTTGAGGATCAAATGAATAAATAATACAGAGTACACAGCTTGTCAGGTGGCAGTAAGTACTAGGAAGAAAAATAAAATGGGAAAGGGAGGAGGAACATTTTGCAATTTTAAATAGTATGATCAGGAGGTGATATTTGGAGAAAGACTCAAAGGAAGTGAAAAGAGTAGCCATGTGGATATTCGCTGGAACACCATGGCAGGTAAAGGGAAAAGCACATGCAAAGCCCTGAGGAGGAGAAATCTCAGCATGTCTACATGCTGATGAGAAGGGGACATTGGTGACTGCTTGAGGGAGAGGGAAGAATTGCTAGTGATGTACTTGAGCGGTGGAAGAGGATGAGATCTAGCACACAAGAGGGGCATGGAGAGTTTGACCTCAATAATGGGAGGGAAGACTGAGCATATGTGCCCAGATGTGGGCAAGCTCATAGAAAAAGTGGTGGAGCTCCTGGAAGGCTCATCTCTGGATTAAGATTTTTCCCCAAAACAGGAATCAAGTTGATCAACTGAGTGAGAGGAGAGGGAGGGTATGCAAAGTATGGGAAGAGAAGGTTTGAAACAGCTTCTAGAAGAGTGAACGGACTAGGGAACCAGAAGAATTAAACTAGAAAGTTAGAAGGTGACAGAGAATGGGATTCTGGAAACCACGATTATGAAGGGGATACAACTGGGGGTAATTCCATGGTCTAGACTATGCTGTCTAATATGGGACAGTATAGCCTAGACCATGAGTCTATTCAAATTTTAATTAATTAAAATTGAAGGAAATTAAATATCAGTTCTCAATTGCACTAGCCACATTTCAAGTACTCAATGGCTGCATGTGAATAGTGGCTATTCTATCAGATATTGCAGACAAAGAACGTTTTCATCATCAAAGAAAGTTCTACTGGGCAATGCTGCTCTGGGGTATGACCATGGGAGTTCATGGCTGTGGTACAATGATGGACCAGATCACTGGAGAGCACTGGATTATCTACACAGACATGGAAATCACCGAGAATTAGAACAGGAACTGTTTTGGAGAGAGTGCCAATGGGCCAAGAGCTAAAATCTTTAAGGTGTTGGAGAGAGTATGGTTAGCAGACATCTGGTACCAGGATGATTCCAAGCTGTGCTCTTCTAGTGAGGAGAGCATTATAAAGATCTGGAAGGGCCACAAGACAGCAAGGAGGACCCTCACCCCACATCTAGGCCTATGGACCAATCAGGACTGCAGGAAAGGGCTACAGGGCACACAGTGTCCTTATGTGAGATCCAGTTTCTGTAGGAGGAAGAAGGTGAAGAGAACATTCAAAGATAGTTGAGGATAGAAGAGATTTTGCTGGTGGCTGACCACGGGCCACAGAGTGACAGGAGAAGGGTTTGAGGAGACAGGGAGCAATGAGTGATGAGCTCATGGAAGGGACTGTACAGAGCTGCAGGGGACAAGTTCCAGGAGATGGGTGAAGTCCTGGAAGGCTGGGCTTTGTGTGGGGACAGGGGTAAATAGTAAAAAAGGGCACCATGAGACCGGTCCTGAGAGCTCCAAAACAGGAGCTGGATGAAGCTGTGAGTGTTGAGGGAAAAACAAGGCTCTTGCCAGGAGAAACAAGAATTCTAGAACATCCTTTTCACTTCCTCTTAAGGTGGGATAGGGGCCAGAAAATGCACTGGGCACCTCTTGGCTGCTGGCAGGGGAGGATGGAGGGCTTGAAGGA
Organism: Galeopterus variegatus; assembly: GCF_000696425.1. Classification (NCBI taxonomy): domain Eukaryota; kingdom Metazoa; phylum Chordata; class Mammalia; order Dermoptera; family Cynocephalidae; genus Galeopterus; species Galeopterus variegatus. Next base: position 25,566 of record NW_007739300.1, on the reverse strand, counting down.
GTGATCGTCCCCAGAGAACATGGAGCACCCTCTTGACTGCTTAATCCTGCCAACTAGAAGCGCTTGGGTGTTGCAATTTTCCTGGAGAAGGGGACTGCTGTAAACGGGAGCCGAGGTCAGGACCTTCCCACTGGAAACCTACCCGAGGTCAAAGCCTGACTCTGACACTTGCTTCTCTGAGTCTTCATGCCCTGATCTTCAGGCTTTACATGTTCTGTCGCCTCTACCTACCAGCCTCCTCTCCCTTTTCCAAGCCAAGGGAATAGTCACAGTCTGCTGCTCCAAGATACATACTTTAAATATTCAAACAATTGACTTTGTTCATTCATTCACTCATTTGTTCAATCATTCACTCGAGAAATACTAGTAACTAATAACTAAAAAAACAAAGTGCATAAACTAGGGTCCAAATACAAGCTCCAGCACTTACTGCTCACATGTCCTTACTCACTGCCTTAACCTTTTTGGGGCTTAGTTTTCTCTCCTGCAAAATAGAGACATTAACAATGCCTTCTTTATAGGGCTGTATAAGAAATAAGTGAAATAATTAACTAATCCAAGAAAGTACTTAGTGCAATGCCTGGCACACAGTAAGAATTCAACAAGTGTTAGTCATTATTTATTAGTCACAAATATGTTTTGCAGGTGCAGCTATAAGTTCTGGGGATACAAAGACTCATTCTAGGTAGGGAGGCAGCAGCTAAACCAATAAATTATAATCATAATGTGATTAGGTAAGAGCTATTCCAAAGAAATGTATACAGATGCTATTGAAGTGTCATAAACAAAGGATTCATCCTGCCTTGGGAAGATGAGAAGGCCTCCCTGGGGTGATATTTGGAAAGGGCTTCCAATGACTAGAAGTCTATCTTAGTCAGCTCAGGCTCTGTAACAGAACACCTAGACTGAGTGGCTTATACACAACAGAAATTTATTTCTCACCAATCTGAAGGCTGGAAAGTCCAAGATCAAGGCACTGGCAGATTGAAGGCCCGCTTCCTGTTTCATAAACAGCTGTATTCTCACCACGTCCTCACATGGAGAAAGGACAAGGAAACTCTCTAGGGTCTCTTGTGAAGGCACCAATCCCATTCATGAGGGCTCCACCTTCATGACCTAATCACCTCCCAAAGGCCCCACCTTGGGAGTTGGGATTTTGACATATGAATTTTGGGGGACACAAACATTCAGCCCACAGCAGAGTCATTCTCTAGATGGAGAAGAGAAGGTGCATCCCAGATCAAAGGAACAATATGGTACCTTGAAAAGGTGTTGTGTGTTCACAAAGCTGTGAGAAGCCACGGTGATTGGAGAGGAGGGAGCATAGAAAAGGGTAACAGGAGGTGAAGCCTGAGCAGCAAAGGGTTCCATATGGGAAAGGGCGTGTTCAACATGCCAGTGCTTCTGACTTGATCTCGTGAGCAATGGGCGATCATGTTCAGGTTTTGAAGCAGAAGAACACACAATAGGATTTTGTCATTAAGGTGGAAAGCAGGTCGGAGGAGTAGCAAGACTAAAGTGGAGAGACTGTTTTAAGAGGCTACTGTAATCACACAGATGATGAGAATCTGAACAAGGGTGCTGGCAGAGGAGCCAGAGAGAAAGCTACGGACAGGAGAGATGACTCACAAGTAAAATCCACAGGGCTCAGGGATATGTTGGGCTGCCTTCAGGGATGTAAAGAGAAAGGAGTCATTCACCATCAGCCCATAAACTCACACAGGTGTAGGCTGCTGAGACGGGACTTAAAATGCTTTAGTGAGTAAGTGTCTTAAGTCCAGGGTGAGTACCTCAAAAGTTTCTTGGAGCATATCTTCTCAGAGTCCCTGCTGCACACTTGAGCATTTCCTGATAATCATGTAAGGGTAAAGCAAATAGCCATTCATTGCCCTCAGAAAAGACTATAAGACTGTGTGCCTATAATGCAAATATAATGTAATATTGCTATAACATCCACCATTGTGCAATTCGTGTTCCACAAGAGATGCAAAACAAAGAATATGAGACTTAGCAAAGGGAAATGTCCACTTCATGGAAGACCTCATCTTTTGCTATGGGTCAGACGTGTCCTCCAAAAGTTCATGTATTGGAAGCTTGATCTTCATTGTAACAGTGTTAAGAGGGTGGGAAACGTAATTACGGTAATTGAAAGGTGGGGCCTTTAAGAAGTGAATAGATTGTGAAGACTGTGCCCTTGTGAATTGATTGATCCATTCATGGAGTAATGGATGTGGTTCTTGATGGTTTTATAAGGAGGGCAAGTGAGAAGGTTAGCTCTCTCTTGCTCAGCCCATTCTCACCATGTGATACCTTGAGTTGCTGTAGAGTCTCCCCACCAAGAAGAAGGCTCTCACCAGATATGTTCCCTGGACTTTGGACTTCCCAGCCTCCAAAACTATAAGAAATAAATTTCATTTCTTTATAAATTACTCAGTAACAGAAATGGATTAATACATCCTTGAGCTATAACTTAAAGGATGAATAAGTTTTCAAGGGATAGAGGGACACTTCAAGAGGGGGAGGATGCCTGACCTGTGACAGGTGAGCAGGAAAGCATTTCTCAGATGCATTCTGAGAGCCCCCATCTTGTGACTTGCTCCAGAACAAAAGGAGCCAGGGTCAAATAAACTTGGGGATGCAACCTGCTCTACAGGCCCTCCCATGGAAGTCTACAAATACTCTTAACATATTAAAGATCCTGAGAAGTCCTGTAGTTAAAAATAATTTGTCTGGTGACAGAAAGCAAATCAGTGATTGCCTGAGTTTAGAGGTAGGGTTAGAAGGATTGATCACAAAGGGACACAAGGAAACATTTTGGGGTAATGGAAATATTCTGTATCTTGAGACAGTGGGTTACATGGATGTATACATATGTCAAAACTCACCAAATTGTACACGTAAAATGTGTGTTAATTAAGCCTCATTTTGCTTGATTAAAAATAATAACAATTTGTTTTTTATTTGACTTTAGAGAATTTTTATTATTTTCATTAATATTCCTTCAAAGGGCCTATTTCTCAGAATATCATCAGGAGAAACACCACTGTGTTAGTTTCCTATTGCTGCTGTAACAAATTATCACAAATGAACTGGAGAGTGCGCCGCCTGGGAGTGCGGCGGTGCTCCCACCGAGGGTTTGGATCACATGTGGAGACCGGTTCCCGCTCACTGGTTGAGCGCGGTGCGGGCGCAACACCGAGGGTTGCGATCCCGTTGCCGGTCCCCGGTGCGGGCGCGACACCAAGGGTTGTGATCCCATTGCCGGTCCCCAGTGCGGGCGCAACACCGAGGGTTGCGATCCCTTGCCAGTCCCCGGTGTGGGCGCAACACCAAGGGTTGCGATCCCATTGCCGGTCCCCGGTGCGGACGCGACACCGAAGGTTGCGATCCTGTTACCGGTCAGTAAAAAAGACAAAAAGGAAAAAAAAAAAAAAAAGGCAAATTTGTTATCTTACAGTTTTGGGGGTCAGAAATCTGAAATGAGTCTCTCCTGGGCAATAAAGGTGTCAGCAGGGCTGTGTTCTTTCCAGAGGCCCAAGAGGGAATCTGTTTCCTTGCCTTTTTCAGTGGCCAGCGGCCACTGGCATTTGTTGGCTTGTGGCCTCTTTGTCTGTCTTCAAAGGCAGCAATCATGTCACTCCATCCTCAAATCTCAATTTCTGACTTTTCCATTTTGGTCTTTCACTTATAAGGATGCTTGTGGTTACACTGGGCCCACCCAGAAAATCCAGGATAATCTCCCCATTTCGAAGACCTTAGCTTAATCACATCTGCCAAGTCCCTTTTGCCATGTAAGGTCACATTCACAGGTTTCAAGGATTAGGATGGGGACCTCTCTGGGGGTCATTGTCCTGCTTACCATGACTGGTTGTTAGTGTAAAGTAACAGGAATGAATAAGAAGCCTGGAAATAAAGGTGAAAGCCAAGTCAGGCTAAAGAATTTGGACTTTTCCAGGTAAGCAACAGGCAAAATTTATTCACTTTGGAATTGGTGTGTTTGAATGTTTTAAAACTTGAAAGCTGTCATAGGGTATTAAGTAAAAATTCCCCAGCCATCCAACTTTCCTTTATGGAGCCAACAAATGTTACTTACCAGTTTCTTATGTATTATTCCAGAAATTATTCATATCTATGTTTTTTTGTACAAATGATAACATAGTATAAAAATTGTTCTGCAACTTTCTGTTTCCCTTAATAATATAAACTTGTAGATGATCCCATAGCAGAACAAAAAGACTTTCTTCATTCATTTTTATGGTTATATTGCATTCAACTGTATTGACCAGTGATTCTCAACGTGGTTGTTTATTAAAATGACCTGACGGGGGGCTGGTTAGAAGGTCCCTACCTTCCAGTTATTTATTTCTCTGTAGCAAATGTAACAAACCACCCCAAAAGTTAAAAGCATGAAACAATAACCATTTAATTATGCTCACAATTTGGGGGGTCAAGAATTCTGCCAGGATACAGTAGAGGCAGCTTGTCTCTTCTCCATAATGTGTATGGGCCTCAGTGAGGGTGACTCAGCTGCAGATGGCTGGAATGGCTCAATTAAAGCCTCCTATCTGGGGCCTTGTTCTGACATCAGGAGGAGTCTTTGGTTATTCTCCACATCATGTCTGCTGAGGCTGGAATATCCAAGGAGTCTGGTGCCTGGGCAGCTGGGCTGAGTGGCTTAGTGGGTTTAAACAGCTGTGGCTAAAAGGCTGTCTATCTCTCAGTCTCTCTCTCTCTCTCTTTCTCAGGGCAGCTAGCTTGGGCTTCCTCACGGCATGGTGGTCTCAGGGTAGTTGGACTTCTTACACAGTCTGATTTGCCCCGGAGCTAAAGTTCCAAGAGGCCAGCGCAGAAGCTATAAACTCCTTATGACTTAGCCTTGGAGGTCCCAGACCATCTCTTCCATCACATTCTATTAGTCAAGGAAATCCCTAAATAAGCCCCGATTCAATGGAAGGGGAATTAGACTCCACCTCTCAATCGGAGGAGAATTTGCAGTCATCTCAATGTGCCACAGCGAGGTGAACTGAATGTGCAGCCAGGCTTAAAAGCCACCATCACAGATCTACCATACCTTATTAACCAGGCCCCCCTCAGTGGATACACATGTTGCTTCAGATTTTTTCGCTATTGCAAGTAATATACCACTCACTAAGTACTACAGTCATCATTTCACACATGGGAAAGTATGTCTGGAGGATAAATCGCTGGAAGGAAATTGGTGGATTAAAGATTGGGTACTGAAAGTTTTGAACGGTAAATGACATAATCGAGGCTGAACTTTAGGAAATCCATCTGTCTACACTGCCCAGGGCTGAGCAGAGGGAGAGAATGACTGCAGGGAGTGACTGGCTGAGGGAGAGATCGCAAAGGAGACGTGCAGAGAGAAAGGAACAGATGGGAGGCATTGCCTAAATGCTGTGATTCTCATTAGCAAGCGGTGGCAGACAGAAGTTAATGCAGTGATGAACGTGGTGGTATTGACAATATGCACTGCCATGGTCATGGCAGGTTTCTTGGAAGAGGCAAGACTGAAGGTGGAGCATGAAGGATGAGGGGAACTTTAATAGGCAGCAAGCAAAGAGGAAGAACTTTTCACCGGCATTTCATTTGGTGCTGTTAGAAGACATGGAGAAAACCCCTTCCTGAGATAGACGATCCAGCTCACATGCTCAAAAATATGATGTATTATTCCTAATAATAGCAAGTAATTCCTACTAAAAGGGCAATAAATTAGAACATGACTATGGGTGACAATTATCATTGTTCTTGTCATTTCTAAACAGATCCACACGGGGTGGGACAAGCTCTGGTGAGGCCACAGCTCCTTCATCCATAGGACCAATCTGGAGCAAGTGGTGGCTTCCCCACTCTGTCCTAGAACCACCATAGGCTTCCCTCCCTCACATGGAGACATCAATGGGAATTGACACTGGCCGGGCAGAGACATTCCTAGAACCCCATTCCTGACCTGTCACCACCCTTCCAGGCCTAGTACTTATCTCCTTGCCACCCTCAAACCTGAGACCAGGAGCTGATCTTCGCTGGGGCTGTGTTAACAGAAGAAGAGCTCCCAAAGCACGTATGAAACAAGTCCCACTGTGTTCAGGGCTGGAAAGGCCAATTCTGGGTGGCAAGAGATAACGAATAGAACTTACACCTGCATGGTACGTTATGATATGGCTAATCCTACTCATCCTTTAGGTCTCTGATTGAAGGTCACTTCCTCCAGGAAGTCCTCCCTGACAACCCTGAGACTGTTCAAGTGGCCGGACATGCACTTCCTCACACCCTGAATCTCCCTTGCTAGAGCAATTAACAAACCACTGTCATTCTTGCTTGTATGTCTCTGCCTGTGATTGAGAGACCCTCAGGTGATCCCAATGATTCCCACTTCCAGTTGTTCATGCCATGGTATTGTCCCCTCCCTTTGAATGTGGTTGGGACCTGTGACTTGCTTCTAATGAACAAGATGATGGGATGTCACCCCAATATTATGTTATGTCATGTAAGACTGCACTTCAGCAGACTGAAGCAAGAGACTCTCCTTGCTGGTTTGACAAAGCCAGTGGTCATGGGAGAAGCCTCTGTGACAAGGAACTGCAGGAGGCCTCTCGTTGCCATGGGTGGACCTAGGACCTGAGGGTGGAATCCGGTCACCAGCAGGCCAGAAGTGGAGCTCACAGTCATATCATGGTAAGAGAGTGAATTCTGCCAACAAACTAAATGAGCTTGGAAGCAGATTTTTTTTTCCCCAGGAAAGGTTGCAAATGAGAACACAGCTCAGTAGGCACCTTGACTGCAAACTTATAAGACCCTAAGCAGAGGAGCCAGCTAAACTATGCCCAGAGTCCTGGCCCACAGAAAATGTGAGATAATAATGCATGCTGTTTTAAGCCTCTAAGTTTGTGGTAATTTGTTATGCGGTGATAGAAAGCTTATGCATCCCCTGGCTAGACTATACACTCTGTGGGTGGGGCCACATCCAAGTCACACACCACTCTAGCACGCCACACTGTGCCTGGGGCATAGTAGGTGCTCAATGAATATTTGCTGGTTGAATGATCGAATGAATGAGCGTGCATCTTCCCCACAATGTTTACAACCACTCTGTAAGGAGGATTATTTTAACTCAATTTTTACTGAGACTGAGGAAAGGTAAGTAACACCTCCAAAATTCACATAGAAAGAGAAGAAATAGGACTTAAACTAGCATATCCTGGGACCAAACCCCAAGCTCAATCACTAAAACCACAGCTACAAGCACAATACAGACTTTCCACCTTGGCAGAACAAGTAGAAGCCTACACAAATTATTGTTCCTAACCCATACCCAGGGCAGACATCACTAATCAATCTCAGTACGCTTTTAGGCTGAGTCCATCACAAATCTTCTCAACTCAGCATTTCAGTAGCTACAGCAACTGATCGCAGCTGGCCAACGAGAAGAAATCTGTTTATCATCCCAGCTCTAAGCTCTTGGTTAGAATCTATACCTCCATGTCACTGAATTTGGGGTCCATTCCCAGCAATGTCTGGGAAAGAATATGGGAAAAGTAAAAGTCTCAGCATAGGGAGAATTGGTAGGCAGAAGAAAAGCCAAGAAAAGAGGTTGAGAATGGGGAAAAGAAGAGCAAAAAAACAATGTTCCTAGAACCTTCCCTCCAGAGGACAGCATCTCAACATTTCCAGGCAGGAAATTCCACTAATGATACATGCTACAGCTGGATTCTCTTATGGCTGAATGCCCTGAGTCAGCTGATGAATTCTTCCTTGTACAGTAATTGGATATAGAAATTAGAAGCTCTGGGGCCGGCCCGGTGGCGCACTGGATAAGTGC
>NW_007739300.1:12043-17097 GCF_000696425.1 Galeopterus variegatus | reverse complement strand
GAGGGTTGCGATCCGTTGCCGGACAAGGAAAAAGACAAAAGACAAAAAAAAAAAAAAAAGAAATTAGAAGCTTTTTGTTATTAGCATTGCCATGCCATGCAATGACTTCTTTCTAATCACCCAGCTGATGTCCACACCAGTGGTATGATGAACTAAACATTTGCCATGGCTGATATTTTTATTGCTTTGACAATTAAGGTATATGTTTGCCTGAGGGACTGCAGTTGTGATATTTTAATCATTAATCTCCAGAAGGAAAGCTAACTGTTTGAACAAGTAGTAGGTATGCCACCACAAACGTGATAGAGCCTTAAAGAAAACAGATTGAAAAGTGAGGAAAACAGCCAGCGAATTATTTGTTTGGTTTTGACTTTCTTTCTTTATTTGTTAGTAAATTGATTAAACTCACTTTGCTCTAGGCATTGCACAGATCAGAGTTACCAAACATATTGTGCTGACAATACCACCTCCCTTGCCCATGGCAGGCATTACTAATTAATCACATCATTCTTTTCTCCCTGAGCCCCAGCTTGGTCTTGGAAACCATCCCACTATGGAGCTCCAGGCAGCCAATACCAATATATCATTTGGGATCTCAAGGCAAAACTACTTGCCATCCAAATTACAGACACAGCCCCAACTCACAAGAAGTTATCAAGCAGAAAGCAGTAGAGTGAAGCTTTTAAGAGGAGCAGACACTGGACTCAGAGGACTTGGATTTGAAGCCCACCTTCGCTATGCACTAGCTCTTCCATGCCTCAGTTTTGTCACCTCTAAAATGGGAATAATCATAGCACCTACCTCATAGAGTTACAATGGTGATTCACTGAGTAAGATATTTGCAAACCTTGGAAGATTATCTGGAAAACATAAGCATTGGCTGCTCTTTCTTATGTTTGGATAGTGTGATTCCCTTTGTTCTCTGCAAAATCTAGCTCTCCTGCTAGACCGTGAGCTTTTCAAAGACAGGGACCATTTTTTATCCTTCTCTGTAGCTGAGTCGGTATTTGTTAAACTGTTGAAGCAAATTCGTCCAGCCAGACTGGCACCCTCACGACCCCTCACCCACAATGCCTCGCACATTTTTGCCTCCTGTTTCTCCTATCATTTCCTACCCCTACCCCCCATCCTCTATCCTTTTAATGCTCCACTTTATCCTCTTTCCTCTTCCAGTCTCTCCACCTCAACCCCACCCCACCAATGTTCACCTATTTTCTACTCATCCTCCAGAGCCTGCCCTACTGGAGGAGTCATTACTCTGCTCAACAGATATTTCCAGCTCTGGGCACATAGTAGAACTACTTCCTGCCCTTCCCCCTGGGGCTGGGTGGGACCATATGAAGAGTCTGGCCCATGAGGGGAGAATTTGGTTGCAAGGCCCTCTCCATCTCAGATGTCTCTTCCTGCCACAGTCACCAGCAATGTTCCAAACTGCAGCTGCTCCATCAGACGAGGTGGAGCAAATGCGATGGGCTGCTGGCTGACCCATCATGGACCAATAGCATAAATGAGAAATAAATCTCTGCTTTTTTAAGCCACTGAAATATGCTGTTGTTATCGTTGTTGTTTTTGTTTCTGCACCATCACCTAACTTATCCTGACAGCTACAGTACTTTAAGTTCAGCATCCTCCTTTCACCCTGCTCCAAATACCCTGACCCTTGATAATTTCTTCAAAAGGACAGAAAACAATCTCTTACTCACTTCATCCTAAAACCTAGAGTAGAGTCTTGCATGTAGTTTGTGCTCATTCGATGACTGTTAAATAAAGAGCAGGCATTAATTTCTGAGCCTCTGGTTCCACCTGTGAAACAGGATAGCAAATTTCTTGCTCTTCTTACTTTGCAGGGCTATTGTGGGTTTCAGCTAGAATTATGTGTAAGAATGTGCTTTGCCAACTATAAAATGATGAACACTTCCCAAGCATTATTATTAGATAAACTACTGAAAAAAATTCTCAGAATGTATCTGTCATACATCATATTTATTCCTATCCTCTATTCCAGTTGGATAATTAATTGCTCATGCACCAAATATTTGAGTTCTGTTGCTGTTCTGAAACTCAGGAATAATAATGATGGTCAATACCTATTAATGGACAATATATACCAGGCACAGGGCTGGGTGCCTTTCGTGCAATTTACACTTACAACCCTTCGTCATAGGAGATAGGTACTATATGCCTATTCTACAGACAGCAAAATTGAGATTCAACAGTGTTAAGTAATTTTCCCAATGTCAAATGATTGGAAAGCAGTAGAGTCAGCAACTTTAGTCGATATACCCAAGTATTTGAACTCTGTATTAGTCCATTTTGTGTTGCTATAACAGAATACACTGAACTGGGTGATTTATAAAGAAAATGATATTTATTGCTCACAGTTTCTGAGGCCAGAAGTCCAAAGTCCATCTGGTGGTGATGACAGCAACCCAGGAGTCTCACATTGCAAGAGAGTGGAAGCAGAGAGAGCAGAGAAAAACAGACTCTCTTCTTCTTTTAAAGCCCTCAGAACCATGCCCTTGACCACCATTTCTAATCTGTTCTCTACTGCACAGTCCTGCAATCCAGTCTTTAAGGCTCCACTTTCAATTACCGTAATAGGATTTCTCACCTTCTCAACAGTCACAGTGGGGGCTAAGTTTCTAATACATAAAACTTGGGGGACACAATTCAAGCCTCAGTGAGTTTTGGGGGGACATAATTCAATCCACTACAGACTCCTTGGAATGGAAGCCCTCAGCCACAGCACTACTCTGTCTCCCAAGGAGAGTATAAATGAAATACTCTGAACTGGCATGAAGCAGCACTGCAAGCTCAGTGCTCTTAGCATGGCCATGGAAGGGACAGCAGAGATTCTGTGTAAAGTAGACTGCCCGGACAATCATTTTCTCCAAATCACCTGGACTGAGTTGGTGCCAGGTGATTTCAAATGCATGTCCATGCAGATAAGTCCATGCAGATATTGAGTTAAGAAACTCAATATGTAGAAAGACATACATTACCCCCCCCACACACACACACACACATGAAAGTAAGCATCTACTTCTCACTTTAGAAAAGCTTTTGCCATGAGAAGCATTTAAACGTTGTCAGCTTCTTGAGCATTCAACCAGTGCTCACACTGGGCCACACTCAGAAGGCCCCACCCTTGGACTTTAATGCATTGCACTCACCATCTTGAAATTCTCAAATTTTATCTTGGAGTTGGTGCTTCCTAAGGGAAGCCCAATGGGCCAGTGGAGCATGCTCAGGAGGCGGAGAGCCTTGGCTCACACCCAGTCCCACTCCTGGCCACCTCCCCACTTCCCAGGGGAGGACCCTCGGCTGCCTATGCCCTCACCCTTGTGCTCCAGCCCTCTTCCCTGTCCCACCCGCTCATCCCCAGCACAGGCACAGGGAGAGTCTGGGTCAGGCAGCATGTGGGGAGGATGCTGGAATTTAAATCCCTTTTCTTACAGGTGCCAGCAGCTGTTTCATCTTGGACATGTTATTTAACCTCTCTAAGCCTTGCTTTCCTCACCTGTAAAACGAGGATAAGAATAATTTCTGCTCATAGAATTGCTGCGGGGATTAAATTTTTGAAAACTCCTGCAGAGCACTTAGTATGATGCCTGTCACGTGGGAACAGCTCAATAAATGGCAGGTGTTACATTCCTCACAACAGCCTGTGAGGTTGGTATTGTGATCCCAGTTCACAGATGAGAAACTGAGGCCTAAGATTAGGTTATGCCCCCAGGAGGCTCCTAAGAGGAAGAGCCCAGAGGTAAAGCTAAAGCTGTTGGATTCCAAAACCCATGTGCTGACCACCAGACCACACGCCGCTCTCATGAAAGAGGCCTCTTATGATGGCCCAAGTTCCCACCCAAGGCCTGCTTCTGAGGTCTTTAAATCAAGGCCCTCTGAACTTGAGATCTGACAGGATCTTGAGACTTTCAAAGTGCCAGTGGTATCAATATAACCCTACCAGGTAGCAACTGTGACCACTATTATGTCCAAACCCCAAGAGACCCACCACTCGTGTCTGTTCAACTTCCCTTCCACAGAGCCCCAGCCAGCGCCATACCCAGACAGGCACTCAATAAGTCCCTTTGATGAAAATCTATATAGCTGTTAAGGCTGGAAAAGTATTCATTTTCCCTGCGCCTACCTAATATTTGATGCCGACACTGAACGGTAGGAGACAAGCAACAAGAATAATTTAATAAAAGCACAATTGAAACTAAAAGCAAAAGGGAGAAAGTGAAAAGGCAGGCCATGCACCAACTAGATGTTTGAAATTCAGGCTTTTATGTCTTTGAAACTAGATCCAGGAAAATCGCTGCAGCCCTGCAGATGGCCAGAGGGCATTTTCCCCTGGATGGCTGCGGAGTTTGGGAGCCTCCCCTCTCTAATCTCACAGGTTGGGAGCACAGCCCTGAAATCTCTGTGCAGCAGGGTGTCTGTGAGTCACTCGGTGCCAGGCCTGTCCCTGACACATGGGGAGAGGCGAGACAGGAGTGGGTGTTTGCTGACAAGCAGCTTCATGGGAACGCAGGCCTTGGCATTTCTCAGTGCTGAGTCAGGGAGAAAAGTTGGGCAGAGTGCCTGTGGGGTTCAACAGAGAGAAGAGAGAGAGAGGGAAGGAGAGGAGGCAGGGAGGAAGAACAGAGTCAGAAGCAGAAGCGCAAACATCATGGTAAGCAATGCTAGCTGAAGGCCTACTGCGTGCTTTCAATGCACTCTCCCTGCTTGTCCTGGGGAGAGCTTTATGACATAAGGAAACTCCTGGAGGAACTTATTCCCTTCTGCACATGAAAAAACTGAGCTTAAGGAAGATCAGGAGCTGCACATGGAATCCCAACTCAAACCTAAGAGCAAAGCCTGACGCTTTTTCACATCCAACCCCTAGTCCTGCCCCAGCTCCCAGCTGCCAGCTCCCCGCTCTTTCGAGCCTCTGTTCCACATTGTTTCCTCTTGCCCTCACCTTCTTCCCCCCCAAAAGCTAGGGAAAGCCAGCCAGACAGGAAACGAAGCAGACACTGAGAGGGCACTCACCTCCCCAGACAGGCGGGGAG
>NW_007739300.1:9403-11198 GCF_000696425.1 Galeopterus variegatus | reverse complement strand
CCCCCAAAAGCTAGGGAAAGCCAGCCAGACAGGAAACGAAGCAGACACTGAGAGGGCACTCACCTCCCCAGACAGGCGGGGAGGAAGTGAACAGCCTCCAAACACAGGATTCGGTGGGCTTGTGCAGCCCTGAGTGGGCAATCCTACACCTGACTATCTATTGGACAGAGAACAATCCAGACCTCCTCATTCTTCCCTGATGGTGTCACCCAGAGCAGTGCCGTCCAACAAAAATACAACGCAAGCCACGTACTGTAATTATAACTTTCTAGTAATTACATTTTAAAAAGTAAAAGGAAAGAGGTGAAATTAATTTTAATAATATGTTTTATTTAACACAATATATCCAAAATAGTATTATTTCAACATGTCATCCATATAGAAAATTATTAATGAGGAATTTTGCATTCTTTTTTTACATTCTAAGTCTTCAAAATCTAGTGCCCACTTTGTACTTGGGCTGCATCTCAATTCGGACTAGCCTGGGTACATGTGGCTAGTGGCTACTGTATTGGACAGGGAAGATCTATAGAATACCAAAATATCCAGATGAAAACAACCTCACTCTACATAACAAAATGTGGTTTTTTTTAATTATCATAAGGGAAAATTGACTTTTTTGATGTAGAGTTCTATAAATGTTAACACATGTATAGATTCATATAACCACCACCATAATCAGGGTACAGAGCAGCTCCATCACCTCCAAAGAATTCCTTGTGCTATCTCTCTACAGCTAAACCCTCCACTTTCCCCTGACCCCCTAATCCCTAATCCCTGATCTGTTCTGTACAAATTGAATCATACAGTATGCGACCTTCTGAGATGGGCTTCTTTTGCTCAGCATAATGCTTTCAAGATTCATCCACGTTTGTTGTGGGTATCAATACTTCATTCCTTTTTATTACTGAGTATCATTGCACTGTGTACGTATACCACAATTTGTTTATCCATCCAACTGCTGGAGGACATTTGGGTCACATGGGATGACCATGAAAAGAGCTGCTATGAATATGTGCACAGGTTTTAATGTGAACATGTTTCATTTCCCTAGGGTAAATCCCCAGAAGTGGGATTGCTGGTTCATAAGGTAAATGCATGTTTAAGTTTATAAGAAATTAGCAAATTGTCTTCCAGAGCAGTTGGACCATGTTTTATTCCCACCAGTAACATGTGAGAGTTCCAGTTGCTCTGCACCATTGTCAACATTTGGTATTGTCAGTATTATTTATTTTAGCCATTCTGGAAAGTATGTAGTTGTATCTCATTATGGGTTTAATTTGCTTTTCCTTAGTGACTAATGATGTTGAGCACCTTTTAATGTGATTCTTTACCTTCCATATGTCTTCTTTGGTGATATGTCTAAGTCTTTCGCCCATATTTTACTTAGGTTTTAGGTTTTTGAGTTTTGAAAGTTTTATATATTTTAGATGCAAGTCCTTTGTTGGCTACATGATTTACAAATATTTTATCCCAATCTGTAGCTAGTTTTTTATTCTCTTAACACTGTCTTTCACAGAGCATAAGTTTTTAATTTTGCTGATGTCAATTTTTTTTTNATCACATGTTTAATAACCAAGGAGTTGCAACTATCTAAAGAAATCAAGCTGTAGATTTTAGTTGTGAAAATCCACATTGTCATGTGGGTTCATTCATTCACCCCACAGATATTTAATAAGTGGAAAGTAATCACTAGTAAAACAAGGATGAATAAGATTTGTCCCACTATAGTGGCTGTCATTAATTGAGGATCTAGGGCCGCTGGCTAAGTAAACATCATCTATAATCTTCAATC
>NW_007739300.1:6521-7274 GCF_000696425.1 Galeopterus variegatus | reverse complement strand
TGCAGTTGACCTCTGGTGTGCGCTAAGAGTGCACAGTTCAAAGGTCTCCTGCAAGATGTAACTAAGAGGGCGAAACAGCAGCCCATTTTCAGAAGCCATTTTTGGCCATAAACGCCTGCCTCCCTTCCCAGACCCAACCTCACCTGCCTCACCTGAGTTGTCCACAGCACCTTGCATCACCCAATCCCCTCATTTCTAAATTCACCACGTGCTCCTCAGCTGGGCTGCCTAGGTTGCCGGCCTCAGCACTGCTGAAGGAAGATGGGAAACTGGCCAGCCGACCCACTGCTCCTACTCGGCCCCTCTGATTCTCAGCCGGTGTCACAAAGGATGTGTCATTCCCAGCCAGTGTTCTCTGCCACCACATTTCAGTAAATCTTTATCCAACCTCTCCCTCCCCTTAGAGAAGATGGCCCTACTCCTGTCAAGGTGCCAGTGACCACAAACATCTGAGCACAGGGGAGGGATCCAGTGCACAAACCTTGATTAATCACCTGCTATTTGCCAGATTCAAACACAGAAGACAGATTGACTTTGGGAACCAGATCCAAGGGGATTGGAATAGAGGAGTGTTGAGTGGGGCAGCGAACTCCCAGTCGGCAGTGCCCAAGAGCAGTGCTCCTAACCCAGGCTGCACAGTGAGTCCCTGCGGAGCTTTTAAAGAGTGCCAATTCCCAGCAGGGGGTGGGGGATCCCAGGCATCGGGACATTTTTCAAATCCCCCAAATTCTAATGTGCAGGGGCTAGAAGGAA
>NW_007739300.1:0-5163 GCF_000696425.1 Galeopterus variegatus | reverse complement strand
ATGCAAAGCTAGCTCAATGGGCCATATCCCATCAGCCCCTGAACTGTGACTTGGAACAGCACGCCCATCGGGCCATATTCGAGAGCTCTCAGCGTGGTTAATCTTCATCCTCGCCCTGGCCTCCAGGCTGACTGTATTCAGCTGTGAGAATAAACGACATCACGGCAACCAGCCTTTCCTTATTCAGCAACTGATCTTTCTGTCCTCCGGGACTGCTTGGCTCTTTGAGCTCGGCAGCCCATCTGGCTGGAGGGAGATCCTGCTGCTGGCCACCTCCGCTGGGACTGCTCAAAGACAACAGAAACGCTATCCCTTTCCACTCCTCTGTATGTGCTCCATGAAACGGAATTTTATTTAAGCATCACATTTGGAGAAGGAAACAGAATTTCAGTCTTTGCTTTCTTGATTGTGTTTTTCAGTAACAACAAAATGGCCAATAAATGAAAGCAATCTTCAAAGAGAAAACTTCTAAACCAAAATCTCCCAAGTACCATGTGCTTCCAAAGTCCAAGGGCATCTTTCAGTGAATATTGGAAAACGACAGAGCTGGAAGGGGCCCTAGAGATTTCCTCTTAGAAGAGAAAGCCAAAGTCCAAAATGGGGGAGTGATTTGCCCACTATCATGGCACAAGGTGGCAGTAGGCACAAGACAGAACCCAGGGGCTTTGACCTCATGTCCCAGATGGTGTTTTACTGGGCAGGGGCTGAAAGCTGAGGAAAGACAGAAAAGCAGCTCTCTGGAATCGGGCCCTCTTGGGCCTGACAGAAAGTAGAGTCAGCACCAGAAAAGCATAGTGGATTTAAAGCCTGCAGGCCTAGCCCCAATTGTGAAGAAAACAAAGTGATCTTCCCAAGTTGACTAAAACGAGCACCACCATATTGCCCAACTCCAGAGGGCTCCGCTCACCTGTACTGTTAATCTGTATTTTAGGAAGACACAGAGTAAGAGCTCAACACATAGTAACTATTCTTTTTCTTGTTCTGCATGAACAGCAAGAACCCAAGGCATTAACTGATAACTACAGTATTTGCTAAAAACAAATAGTAACTTAAGAACAACCTCAGAGACTTGGCTTTCAAGATTTAAAAGAATGAATCTGTAAAAGCAAGTTGATTAAAAGATGACTAAAAGAGAGGATGTTCAGCAAGAGCTGACTTCACAAATGTTAGCTGTAAGGTAGACATGGTTCTAAACAGTTTACATGTTTTAATCCTCACAACGACTCTATGACATAGTACTATTATTGTCACCTATTTTACAGATAAGGAAACTGAGGAGCAATCAAGTAACTTGAAAGTCACGCAGCCAGTAAATGGCATGGTGTGATTCAAAAGCAGCAGTCCGCCTCCAACACTGTGTCCTTGACTATTTACAACACTGCCACTTTGGTTATTTGCTCCTGAAAGAGGGGGACAGCTGAGCACTGCTCCATGTCCCTCACATCACTGCAGGTGATCTACATGAAGTTCACAATGCAGTGACAGTGAGGAAGAAAGCTTGCTCCCGTGTAGGGAGGACCCTTAAGGGGAGGGAGACTACCACAACTCAGCTCTGGCAAATCTAGGAAGGAGCGATGGAAGGATCCTTCCTCATGGAAAGATCCTCAGGGAAGAGTCCCAGAGCCCCCGAAGACCATGGCAGGAGTTCAGAGGGAGGCTCTGAGCCTCTGGGAGCTCCTTCCTTACCCCCACCCTCCTTCAGGGATGTAGAGTGAAAAAAAAAAGGAGAAAAAGCCTTTAAGCCCCTGCCCTAGAGGCCAACAGAAAATATTCAGAGTAGCTCGAGCCCCCCTCCAGCCCTCCTGAACCCAATAAAGAGATAAAAGGTACTCTTAACCTTGAACAATCTGCCTAATCTCTCTCAGCCTCAGTTTCTTCATCTCTGTAAAGTAGAGTTTTTGCCTGCCTCGTATACAAGGGTACTTCAAAGAGTTCATGGAAATATTTTTATTATTTTTTAATTCTAGTTTTCCATGAACTCTCTGAAGTACCCTTGTATATGTATGGGAATTAAATTGGGATGGCTGGTGGAAAGGGCTCAGCACAAATGCTTACCACCTGGTGGGTGACCAGTAAATGGTAGATTCCACCTGCCCTTTTGGGATTAAAAAGGACACCGTTAGGCTCCTACCCAATATTCATGATTCTTTTTGGTCAACAGACCCCTGATTTCATTCAGGGCTGCAACATGCCCAGATGAAAAGATCATCTTCCCAAACTCCTGTGCAGTTAGGGGTGGCCATATTCAGCTCTGGCAAATGAGATGTAAGGAGAAGACAGGGGTGTTGGGGTTGCGGGGGAGTTAGGACACTTGGGAAATTTGTTGCTTCCGTAAAATAGGGGGAACCGACTCAGCTAGCATTTTCTTTTGACCCATGCCCTTAGCCCTTTCTCTTCTTCCTGTCTAAAGGTGCGGCAGCCATCTTTCCACAGGCTGATCATGGAAATAGAGAAGGAGCCCGGATTCTAAATAACTACCCTTAATTACCACACCAACCCTAGATTCCCTACCTCTTGACTTGTCACATTAGAAATAATAAACCTCTCACAGGTTTTCTGTTATTTGTAGCTGAACACATTCCTAGCCGATATTTAGCAATCACAGTGTGATGTAAAGAGGCTGGGGTGTTTGTACAAGGTCACATCATGAATTTACTGGTGGAAAAGTCAGGTCTGCTGAGTATCTGAATCTTAAATTTGTGACCCAAATACTCTCCTAGTAGATTACATTTCCACAAAAATTGTATATATGTCAAGAATCAGAATGGTCAGTGTTATAAAACATGTATGTGGCAGCCAGTTGTGCTCATGTATAAGAAGCTTCCTTCTGGAAATTTAAGTAGCCAAACTTATTTTTGAAAACCATGGATTTTATTTAATCTGTGAAAGTGGCCTTTTCGGTCTTGGGGCAAATCATACATGAAGCTCAGAAGAGGAACCATTAATGTATAAAACCCAGCTTCATCCCTCTGTAAATGCAAGGAAGCACCTTTGAACCATCCAAAGAACATCATGCTGTGAACTCAACAAATAGAGCTGCCTGCCCTGACATCTATTCTAAAGAAGATATTGGATTCAAAAGAGATGTCTTTGGAACACTAGTAAATATTATATAGCCCAGTCATTTAGATAATATTATATAGTCCAATTATTTAGGAAGTCAGGATTGCAGAGCACTATCTTATAAATATAATCTTTGCATGGCAAAATTGTTTGGCTTAAATATATCATCTGCCTTGGATTGTTATAATTTATTTGAAACTATTTGCTGGACCAAAAATTGCAATTAACAAATAATTGCAATTAATAAAACCATATTGTATCTGCAACAAAGCTGCTGAATGTGACTTTGGTCAGATTCTTTGGAACTTTAGGATCCCTTTGCTGAAAAAGATTTGTCCTTGGAACTCTCCAGGTGAGTGTAGGTCGTGTTGCTAGAGCTAATCTCATCACCAAGCAGTAGACCCCAAGTGGGATGGCTTCACAGTGATTCCCCAGTGGCACTGGCTGTGCTCATGTCCCTGTTCTCCTGGCCAGACCCAATTGGTCCAACGTAAAAACATGCGACCCTAGTTGTGTCAAATTCTCTCTCATGGGAAATTAGGACATGAACAAAGAGACATAGTGATGGGAAGTCTTTAGAACTGAGCCAGTAGCTGGCAGCATGATAGAAAGTGAACCCACAAACTCCTGTCACTCAGGTCCCAGGGGCTTGTCTAGTTCTTGCCCATCCTTAGACCTTCTGATTCTGTGAGCTCTCCCAGTACTAAGAAATACCTCTTTTTAAACTTGAGCTAGACCAAATCAGTTTCTGTTGCTTAAAACCAAAAGTATCTTAGTGTATACACTTGACACTATTCTGCACCAATCTGACACTGCTGCTTTTTAGCTGTGTGACTTAGGGCATCGATCAACCTCTCCGTGCCTTGACTTCCCCAGCTATGAGGAGGGAATGATCACAGAGCTCACCTCATGGGGTTGCTGTGAGAATTGAGTTAATCCATGGAAAGTGCTCAGAACAGCACTCCACCCCACCTCCTCCCACCACCTCCTCTCGTATTGTGGGCACACCAGCCTACACATGCTCTTTCCTGCCTGGAAGTCTTGGGGGTCTTTTTATATTCTTTATATATTTCCACCTGGGAGGCTCCCCTGCCCCCCATATTCACCCATCCAGGGAAAGATTGCAAAAATGTTCCCAGTTCTCCACCCCTCCTTTAACTACACTCTTTGCTATATGATTTTATAGCTCCTCCCATCAGGAACCTCCCACCCCTTCAATCTGGGCTAGTCATGTGGCCTGCTTTGGCCTTTTTAGTAGAAGTGACACTGTACCAGTTCTGAGCCTAGGCCTCAAGACATCTTGCATGTTTCCACTCTCTCACAGCCCTCCCAGTCTGGCCTGCTGGATGGTAAGAGACACACAGACCAGTTTCCACCATTAACCCAGCCCACAACTAGCCAAGTCCTTGAAGCAGAACCACCTCACTGGCCAGTATCTGACCATCAAGGCATAATGGTCTCACTAAGACCAGAAGAACCACCCAGCTGAACCCAGCCCAAATTGCTGACTCATGGCATTACAAACTCAACAAGTGACTGTTATTTTAAGCCACTAAATTTAAGGGTGTCTGCTACATTGTAAAAGATGATACATTTCCTCTCCAAGCCTGTTTCCTCAATGATATAGTACAAATAATAAAAATAGAAATAATAAAACCTACTTCACAAAATAAGTGTGAAGATTAAATGAGATAATGCTTGTAAAATGCCTATGTGACATTAAGTATTACATAACTACCACAAACATTGCAATGATGATACTGGATTCTTTACTTTGCCTCTCATCTGTAAATTTGGGAATAATGCTATCTAATGAACAGGGTTGTTGTGAGGAATTGAGAAAATGTGTGTAATGTGCTTAGCACCATGTCAGATACAGACAGAACATAAATAAATGGTTATTACTGGTGCATTGTTGCTGTTGTTAAATATTATCACAGAGGGTTGGCTCCTTCACTGTTGTAGGGAAAGTGAAAATAAATGGTCAGGATCCCTCAGGGGTTCAGAATCTTGCCGAGCATTTGATGTAAACATAACTGTGCACCTAGGTGTTCTTTGGTTATTGTCTGATGTAACTGCACCTGTGCACCCAGGTGTTCT
>NW_007739299.1:36323-38140 GCF_000696425.1 Galeopterus variegatus | reverse complement strand
CAGAAAAATGAGAAAACTTACAATGGAACGTCTCATCACAGAAGCATCTTCTTCACCAAGGGAAGTTTCTGAATGGCTCATTCGTTAGCCAAGCAAGAAAAACCATGGCCAGTGGCAAGTTAATGAAATCATGTTTGATTTCAGCAGATGAAGAAATGTGTCCAGAGAAAATAAACTATTAGCATGTTGGTGCGAACAGTTGCGGAATACTACTCTGCCACAGAAAAGAATGAAATCCTGTCGTTCGCAGCAACGTGGATGGACTTAGAGAAAATTATGTTAACTGAAATAAATCAGGCACAGAAAGACAAAAACCTTATGTCCTCACTCATATGTGGGAGCTGAAAGAAAGAATCACAATAATACATTGAACTTTCAAAAAAAAGAGAGAGAGAGAGAAAACAGCAGTGTGTCCCCTCCCCTCTAACTACAGCAGCTGCTTTCTCCGCTGGTGCAGGGGCGTGTAAGCCATTTCTGATGGTACGAGCTGGTGCAGGGGCGTGTAAGACATTTCTGATGGTACGAGGGTACTTCATAAAGTTTGTGGAAAAATAGAACTGACAGATAATGCGAATCTTTCCACGAACTTTAAACTGACAGATAATGTGAATCTTTCCACGAACTTTTTGAAGTACCCTGGTAGAGTTGGAAGGGAATCTAAGGAGGGTGGGTAAATTCTAAGCCACAATGTGGAAACTTCAGTGGCAGAAAAAGTTGGCGGTTCGANGTGTTGTTTATACTTCATTGCTCCTTCAGGACATGGACCTAGACCATCGGATATTGAGTTTATGAAGCGTTTGCATGAAAAAGTAAATATCATCCCACTTATTGCCAAAGCAGACACGCTCACACCGGAGGAATGCCAACAGTTTAAAACACAGATAATGAAAGAAATCCAAGAACATAAAATTAAAATACATGAATTTCCAGAAAAAGATAATGAAGAAGAAAATAAGCTTGTTGAAATATAAAGGACCATTTACCTCTTGCTATGGTAGGTGGTAATACTATCATTGAAGTTAATGGCAAAAGGGTCAGAGGAAGGCAGTACCCTTGGGGTGTGGCTGAAGTTGAAAATGGTGAGCATGGTGATTTTACAATTCTAAGAAATATGGTGATAAGAACACACATGCAGGACTTGAGAGATGTTACCAAGAATGTGCACTGTGAGAGCTACAGAAAGGGGAACTACAGAAAACTGGCCGCTGTGACTCACGATGGGGTTGATAACAACAAGCATGAAGGGCAGCTTACTACGAGCCCTCTGGACATGCGGAGGAAGAAAGGAGGGAGCGTGTAGCTAAGATGAAGAAGATGGAGATGGAGATGGAGCAGGTGTTTGAGATGAAGGTCAAAGAAAAAGTTCAAAAACTGAAGAACTCTGAAGCGGAGCTCCAGCAGCGCCATGAGCAAATGAAAAAGAATTTGGAAGCACAGCACCAGGAATTAGAGGGAAAACGTNGCGCCATGAGCAAATGAAAAAGAATTTGGAAGCACAGCACCAGGAATTAGAGGAAAAACGTCGTCAGTCTGAGGATGAGAAAGCAAACTGGGAAGCTCAGCAGCGTATTTCACAAAAACAGAACTCTTCGAAAACTTTGGAAAAGAACAAGAAAGGGAAGATCTTTTAAACTCTCTGTTGACCACCAGTTACGTGCTAGTTGCCAATATGCCAGCTTGGACATCAGTGTTTTTTGGATCCGTTTGACCAATTTGCACCAGTTTTATCCATAATGATGGATTTAACAGCATGACGAAAATTATTTTTTTGTTGTTGTTCTTGATGGAGATTAAGATACCTTGAATTGTCTAGGATG
>NW_007739299.1:32772-34642 GCF_000696425.1 Galeopterus variegatus | reverse complement strand
GCTAAAATAGAATATAGCATATTTCATATGGTAGGAACCAACAAGGGAACTTTCCTTTAACTCCCTTTTTACACTTTATGGTAAGTAGCAGGGGGGGGGGAATGCATTTATAGGTCATTTCTAGGCAAAATTGTGAAGCTAATGACCAACCCGTTTCTACCTATATGCAGTCTCTTTATTTTACTAGAAATGGGAATCATGGCCTCTTGAAGAGAAAAAAAGTCACCATTCTGCATTTAGCTGTATTCATATATTGCATTTCTGTATTTTTTGTTTGTATTGTAAAAAATTCACATAATAAACAATGTTGTGATGTAAAAAAAAAAAAGAAAGAAAAGAAAGAAAGCAGAGGATGGAAAGCAAGGAGGGCAAAGGACAAATATGCATCACTGCTGCGTTACAGCTCACAGTTTATGTGCTTTGCAACCACAAAACTCCTTACAGAAGATAACTGCTATTGCTGGGCTGTGCACCTGTCTCTTAGAGATGGTGCCGTCCCCTCTGTGCTTCCCCAGCATGTAGGGTGTCAGTGGCCAGAGATGTGTGACTTCTGGACCCCCAGGTTTCCTGTCCTGCTGGGTGTCTAGAACCAAGCCTGTCTGTAGGCCCCTCGGATAGGAGCCCCCAGAGGGTCTCTAACCTCCACTAGCGGCTCCATCTCCACCTGGGCCATTCGGCACCTTATGCAGAATCATGATGTGGTCAGGATGTATTCTGGCAGCAGAAATAGGTAGCTATGTCTTGGCTGAACATAAATGTGAGTTTTATTAAATGGACAAAATATTAAAACACCTAAATTCACTCATTCAAGCCAATGTCTGAGGGTGTCCCATTTACATATTAGTTTAAATTATAAAATACACAGCTTTTGTTCATGTGGCCATTTGCATCTCACAGAAACGCTCTCCCATGCATAATCTCATTTGATCTCTACAAAACCCTTTGAGGTAGAAGAAACTGATGGCGTCACCGCCGTTTTACCAGTCAGGAAAGTGGGGTGAAATGACTAAACCTCGATTGACAAACCTGTGACAATGGAGACCTAAATTTGAATCAAGGTCTTGACTTGGGAACTGTGCTCTTCCACCTACACTTGGCAGTCTTAGGGTGCAAGGTGCAGCACCAAATCTATTCTTGAACACTTACAGGAAAATGTGACAACCCCTGTTGCAAAGAATTCTTTGTTGAGTGAGTCATTGCATCTCAGCAAATGCACTTTGGGAAGTGACAGATCAAAATGAGCATCTTGAGGGAGCCAGTGTGGGACACATGCCTCAGCTTTCCTCAGCAGACACCATAGTGATTTTATCCACAGTAATGGCCAGAGGGCCACCAGGTCTCCCTGGGGTCACTAGTGAGCTGGGAGGAGGCATCAGCTTCTTCACTCCGTAACTCTGGATGGAACTACTTTGCCTGCCCAATGTCCATTTGGAGACCTGCTCTCTCTCATCCATGGTCCTTGGGGTGGAGAGGGGAACAGCTAATACCTGTGCCCAGCTCTGGAAGTGGGCACATGCCCCAGCCCAGCCCATCAGGGTTCTTTCTCAACAAGGTCATAGTGACTGATTAAGAAGTAAGCATGTGACACAAGTTGTCCACTCAGACCTCTTCCCAGAACTTTTGCTGGAATTATCAGAAAAGCAACTTGGGCTTAGAGAACTAGCTGTGAGATGAGGTAAGCCACATTTGCCACCATGTAGGGGGAGCCCTTTTGAAAATGAGAGAAAGACATGCAGAAAGAAAAGCTAAGAGATGCAGCAAGGGTCTCGGTGGCATTTGAGCCCCTGGACACATCAAGCTTGAAACCACTACATCCCAACACTTCTGAATTATCTGATCCAACATGTTTCCTTTTATGCTTAAACAAGTT
>NW_007739299.1:30037-31808 GCF_000696425.1 Galeopterus variegatus | reverse complement strand
AGCCATTCTGCATATGGATCATCTCTCCAAAATCTTTGGAAGCCAGATCTGCATGTGGTAGAGATGGCTACCCTCTGGTTAAATCTGAAGGCTCAAGTTCTGATCACCAGCTTTCTGGGCCCAGAATCTCAATTCTGTGGTCGCAAGGGCTGATTCATCTGTTATCTGTGCATGATGTGGCTGATGTCCCTGATGTATCTTACTGTCACCCCAAACTATCAACACTTCACGACTCCTGGATCCCAGTTCAGATTTTTTCCCACCACGTCAGGGTGACCTTCAGAGGCAGCTTACTTTGTCAGGAAATAAACCAATGCTGAAACTCGAGAGAACCTAATATAACCCCCTCCTGTTTATACATGAAGAAAGTGAATGCTAGAAAAGTTCCTGGTTCAAGGTCATAGAGCTGGTTAATCACAGGACGTGGGACATTAAGTCTCCTGACACACACAGCAGAGCTTCCCCTCATACTTCTCCTCTTCTGCAAATCTTTTGCAGTGTATGTCCTCTGCCTCAGGATCACACCCCTGAAATGTTCAACTGTAAAGCAAACTTCTACAATTCAAGTACTCTTTTCCCATTTACGTCTGTAATGAAAAGACAAGTCAATCCAGTCAGCAGATTATTTGGTTGCGTATAGCATGGCCCCAGACAGCTGATATA
The DNA here is from genome assembly GCF_000696425.1 of Galeopterus variegatus. Lineage (NCBI taxonomy): Eukaryota > Metazoa > Chordata > Mammalia > Dermoptera > Cynocephalidae > Galeopterus > Galeopterus variegatus. The sequence goes on along the minus strand of NW_007739299.1, from coordinate 31,145 downwards.
GTAACATTCAACATAACACAAAGCCACTGGCTAGAGCAAGTCAGGAGCACTACGTCCACATTCATCTTTATTATTAGNCTGTTGCAAAGAATACTCTGTTGAGTGAGTCGTTGCATCTCAGCAAATGCACTTTGGGAAGGGACAGAACAAAATAAGCACCTTGAGGGAGCCAGTGTGGGACACATGCCTCAGCTTTGCTCAGCAGACACCATAGTGATTTTATCCACAGTAATGGCCAGAGGGCCACCAGGTCTCCCTGGGGACACTAGGGAGCTGGGAGGAGGCATCAGCTTCATTCACTCCGTAACTCTGGATGGAACTACTTTGCCTGCCCAATGTCCATTTGGAGACCTGCCCTCTCTCATCCATGGTCCTTGGGGTGGAGAGGGGAACAGCTAATACCTGTGCCCAGCTCTGGAAGTGGGCACGTGCCCCAGCCCAGCCCATCAGGGTCCTTTCTCAACAAGGTCAGAAGTGACTGATTAAGAAGTAAGCATGTGACACAAGTTGTCCACTCAGACCTCTTCCTAGAACTTTTGCTGGAATTATCAGAAAAGCAACTTGGGCTTAGAGAACTAGCTGTGAGACGAGGTAAGCCACATCTGCCACCACGTAGGGGGAGCCCTCTTGAAAATGAGAGAAAGACATGCAGAAAGAAAAGCTAAGAGATGCAGCAAGGGTCTCAGTGGCGTTTGAGCCCCTGGACACATCAAGCTTGAAACCACTACATCCCAACACTTCTGAATTATCCGATCCAACAAATTTCCTTTTATGCTTAAACAAGTTTGAGTCCTGCCCCAAACCCTCCAACAAAGAATAGCAAGTCAGTAAACTAAAGATGATAGGATCAGGTCAAAAACTTGTGTAGTGCTTATTATTTCAGGAATGCAAAATTGAGCCACAGACTGGTGAGGCTGAAAGGAGGCCCAGGGATCATCTAGTTCAGCTCCCTTATTTTAGAGAAACGAGGTCCAGAAATATCCTTTTCAAGTGTCTTGGGCAATTAACTAGCCCAACACCATATAATTAATGACGACATTGGCATGTAAACTGCCACATTTATAGAAATAAATTTAAATACCATCTTCCTCACATTTCCTGTTGCCCT
>NW_007739299.1:27622-29037 GCF_000696425.1 Galeopterus variegatus | reverse complement strand
TGTTTATACATGAAGAAAGTGAATGCTAGAAAAGTTCCTGGTTCAAGGTCATAGAGCTGGTTAATCACAGGACTTGGGACGTCTCCTGACACACACAGCAGAGCTTCCCCTCATACTTCTCCTCTTCTGCAAATCTTTTGCAGTGTATGTCCTCTGCCTCAGGATCACACCCCTGAAATGTTCAACCGTAAAGCAAACTTCTACAATTCAAATACTATTTTCCCATTTACGTCTGTAATGAAAAGACAAGTCAATCCAGTCAGCAGATTATTTGGTTGCAGATAGCATGGCAGCAGACAGCTGATATAGTAACATTCAACATAGCACAAAGCCACTGGCTAGAGCAAGTCAGGAGCACTACGTCCACATTCATCTTTATTATTAGAAAATCTGAAAGTTTCATGGAATAAGGATTAGCCTGTATATATTCCCCACCATCGTTTATAATACTAATGCATTCAACTAATATTTATTAATGTGCCAGGCACTACTCAAGACTCTAAGCATACGAGAGATTGAAACAATAAAAATAAATAAATCACTGCCCGTACACAATCACATGGCTTTATATTCTAGAAGAAACCACATATTTAAAGTTTTTGTCTTCACGAATCAATTCCATTTAAGAAAGTTTCATTGAGGCTTTATTTATGTCCTTTCAAGGCACTGTGAAAAGTACAAAATCCATGGTCTTTACCTTTTAAGAACTTAAATAATAATTGGTGGGAAACCAGACACACACACTCACAAAAACAATTATCAATAAAAGACATTATCAAGTCAAAAAAGTGCAGTATCAAATTAATCCTGAAAATAGAGGAAGAGAAATCAGAGTGCAATGGTTAGAAGCACCAGTCTTGTCTATGGAAGAGAGAAGCATCCAGCATGGAAAAGAAAGGGGCAAACAACACAGTCTAGAAAGAGCTGGTTCTTTCCAAAGGCTCCTTGGGCCAGAATGGTAAGAAAATGCCTTGAGTGCCAGAAAGCCCAACTGACTGCGCTGTAACTTCAGCCTGTAATAATCAAAGCTGCCGAATGTTCTAAGCAAGAGACTAGCTGGCAAGTGGCATCTTCCTCCCGACAGAAGGAGGCTTAGTAGTACTTGGGTAGTGTTTGTTCATCAGATGTGCTCGTCGTGTGTGCTGACAGCTTAGTGACAAAAACAATCTCCCATCTGCCTACTGGGGAAATAAGACACCAAGCTGAGAATATCAGATAATAGGAAATGCTTGTGATAAGGACTGTTAAGTAAAGTGACAGGTTGCAGAGACAGAGCACGGCAGGGAGGCACTGGTAGAGAGGAGAACCTCTAAGGAGGTGTTATTTTTGCTGAGACCTAGGTGAGCCCCAGAGGGGTGTGGGCAAAGTCCCCAGCAGGAGGGTCTCCAGGACAGCTGTAGGGCAGCACACCAGGG
>NW_007739299.1:25717-26596 GCF_000696425.1 Galeopterus variegatus | reverse complement strand
CGCCGCCGCGCTTCCCAAGCGGCGCACTATCCAGTGCGCCACCGGGCCGGCCCCAACCAACATACAACTTTTGAAGACCCATTTAAATACTTTTGTCAGAAGCAGCTCAGGGTCACATGATAACGTTTTCTTAGAAAGAATGTCCTGCTATGGAGCATCACTCTGGCTAGTTTGACCGCCCGCAGGATCTCCCTAAAGTCTGGTCCTGGGTCTACTGGTCCCTTATGCCTCAACACCAAGTTGTGACATCTGGACTCAATGTCTAGAAATGTGTCGTTGCACATGTTGCATAGTCAGAGCCGTGGGCTGCTCTGTGGCAAGCTCGGCCCCGCCGGGCACAGCACTCTTCAGCTGGCCAAGGTCCCCTTGTCACTTGGATGTCCACCTGGATCCTCGCTCTCTCCTCTTCACAGCCAAATTTCTTGAAAATTTTTCTTTTTTTTTTTTTCCTTTTTGTCTTTTTCCATGTCCGGCAACGGATCGCAACCGTCAGTGTCGCCCCCATACCGGGGACCGGCAACGGGATTGCAACCCTCGGTGTTGCTCCCGCGCCTCGCTCAGCCAGCGAGCGGGCACCGGTCTGTACGTGGGATCCGAACCCTCGGCGGGAGCGCTGCCGCGCTTCCCAAGAGGCGCACTATAGCAGTGCGCCACCGGGCCGGCCCTTCTTGAAAATTTTTCTACTTTACTCTCCCTTTCCTTCCCTCTCCTTACATGTCTCCCGACCTCTCTTTGACCCACGGCAGTCAAGCTTCTCCCACGACGACTGTGCGAGACGCAGTGAGCTGCTCCTGCCGGAGGCTGTGGCTGTTTGACGTTCCCCTCGGGATGCATCTCTGGGGCAGCTCACTCTGTCGAGCACTCCATTTTAAAACTGTT
>NW_007739299.1:22787-25356 GCF_000696425.1 Galeopterus variegatus | reverse complement strand
TTCCCTCTCCTTACATGTCTCCCGACCTCTCTTTGACCCACGGCAGTCAAGCTTCTCCCACCACGACGTGGCCAGAGCCGGCCTCTGTGCGAGACGCAGTGAGCTGCTCCTGCCGGAGGCTGTGGCTGTTTGACGCTCCCCTCGGGATGCATCTCTGGGGCAGCTCACTCTGTCGAGCACTCCATTTTAAAACTGTTTGAGCTCTTAGTGTTGTCAAGCTCTCCGATATACAATAGGGCTACAAAGAGAAATTTCGACACCGTGCCTCAAGAAATCCAGAGTCTGGTGGAGGACCTGGGCTAAGTGTCCTGTGGGAGCACAGAAATGGAGCACCAGCCCAGAAAGGTGCAGGGAGGGAGAGGAGTTAAGTCAGGCAGGAAAGGAGGAAGTCCCCAAATAAAGGACATGGGAAAGGCAGACATGAGGGTTCCCGTTGCCAAGACAGCAAGCGTCTGCCAGATCCCAAGGCCAAGGGCAAAGCTGCGCTTCAGAAAGAGCCTGGACCCAGCCCCTGAAGAGCCCTCAGCATTCGCCATTTCTCACCTCTGCTCTCCCTGAACGTCTATTTCATTCTTTTCTCTGTGTGGACTGACTTCCCGGGTTCCCCTCGGCTGCCCCACAGGCTCTGAGTTTGCACATCACACACACACACACACACACACACACACACATCAGACACACACACACACACACATCAGACACACACACACACACACACACACACACGGATAGAGTCATCCAATATGACTATGACAGCCAGAGCCATGTCCAGCCTGTGAGGAAGGCTGTCAAGGCCTCTGAGCTAGGCAGGCGTGGACTCAGCCCGCCCCACAGGTGGGTGGTGAACTGGAGCTGCCACTCAGTAGGTTTTGAACTGAGTCTTGTTGCTATCTCTGAGCTAATAGAATAAATCCCCGCCCCCGTACCTCCCCCTCACTCTTGAGTCTTCTTTGCCACTAGGCACTCCTGGGAACCACTACCATAAGAATGAGCGGTTCAAGGGGCTCGAACGTCCCTCATCTCCTCCTGGTGTCCAGCTTGGTGCCTGAGACTAGATAATGACTCCACTGCTGTGCTATTTCCCAGGCCTGGGAGCCCTCCCAAGCTCTTCCCCACTCTGCTTCCCTACAGCTGGCTTCTGGAAGCACAGGGTGCAGCTGCTGTGAACAGCGACTCTGATGCTGAGCAAAGCCACACCAGGCCTCCAAAGAGAGCATTGCCAGGAATGTTCCTCAACCATTTCCAACATCAGATGGGAGCCCTGCCCTTGACAGCTGCCAGGATCCTGCCAAAGATGCCACACCCAATGGATCCATGATGTTTTTGATGCAGACAGCCCAGTCCCTGTTCTGGAGCCACCTGGGCCAAGCCTGTAGCAGGATGCACTTACCATATTCCTGTGGTGTGAGTTTCACCTTGCTCCCCCTCTCTGGGCCTGTACAGGTGCATTCCTAAAACTGAAGCCTACCTGCACTACTGCAACACCCCCACCACATATAGGTACTTTAGGTAAAAATATGATCTTTACATATGCCACCATGTTGTAATGGGTATTGATCTCCATTCAACACATTGGAACGGGTGCCTATGGGGGTGAGTAGGAGTGGGCATTGGGGATAAAGCAGAAGAAATGAAATGAGATAAGGGCTTGGCACAGACCAGTGATGATAATGGGTTAAGAACCAAAGAGTATGAATAAATCAATCTCATCTTCCTGGTGCTGCCCTGGAGTAGGCACTGTTGCTGCTCTGACCATATCCTAGGGACGTGGGTATGTCCCCCAGCCTCTGCTACCCTCTTCTGAAGACTTAGGTTACTGGCGGTACTCCAGTTAATGTGCTGGAGCTGGAAGTACCTGGGATGTATGGCCCCTCAAACGGCCACAGCCAGGGGTGGTGGCAGAGGCGTGTGAAAGCCTAGCACCACACCATGAGGCAAACCAAGACTGCACAGGAGCCTGGGCTCCAGCACTCCCTGTGCACCAGCCAAAGCTGAAACTGCACCTGAATCCCACCTGGCTTGGCCCCGTCCCACCTTGTCTCCCCTACTCTCTAAGGATTTCTTAGATTTCTCCTAGGAGAACTTCCTTAACAAGTCACTTGCACCCAAGTCTTGGTCTCAGGGTCAGCTTCTAGAGAACCCCACCTAAAACTACTCCCAACATGAAAAAAACTAAAAGTAAATTGCTATCATCAACGTCACAGACACAAAGAATAACGTGTACTTTCCTATAACTCAGCCAAATTTCTATTTAGGGACCTCATCTCCCCCATATTCAACAAATCATTCAGTTAATTACGGGGCTGTTCTCAGTGTTATACTGGTAAACCAACATCTCCAATGAAGCAAGAAAGAAAAGAAAAAGCCCTGATTTCTAGCATTTGTTGATTTCCATGGTATAAATACTCTTACCATGACCAATCCCAATGATGTCACTGAACTGGGGTGAGGGTGCAGGATGGTGGCCTCGCAAGCCAGGAGGGCACACCACCTTCCAGTTCCAGCCCTTTTCCTTGGGGTTTTGTCTAAGTTCCTGGGAAGACATGTAAGCCGTGACAGCAGGTGTGGT
>NW_007739299.1:21820-22497 GCF_000696425.1 Galeopterus variegatus | reverse complement strand
TAAGAGGCCTCCTGAGATTTTGACTTGAGCCATGGGTGGGCCGTGATCTCTGTATACGAGTTGGGGGTGAGAGAAAAGGGATCCCAAGGTAGGGGGAGTACGAATTCCACCTGGCACATGTTGAAATGAGATGATCACTGGAGCCAACGGAGATGGCAGACAGTTAACTGAACACAGAACTCGGGGGGAGATGGAAATCTGGGGGTGGGACTGAAACCATGGGCTGGTTTTAAACCGTGGCCTGGGGAGAGTAGAGGAAAGCTAGGAGCTGAGCCATGGGTCTCACTGGCAGGCAGGGACCAAGCGACAGAAGAAGAGCCGGCACAGGAGACGTAGCAGGGGCAAGCAGAGGGGAGGACAAGGACTCGGGGGAGTGCAGCCTCCAAGGGCAAGGGAGGGATGCATTCCAGGAAGTGCATCAAATAGGGCTGAGTGCGATGACGACTCAGAAGTGCCACTGGTCCTGGCAGCACGGCAAGGGCCATCTCAGTGGGTGGTGGGCACAGGTGCCAGAGGGAGGGATGGACGATTCTGAATTGCTACTGGAAGTGACTCAACAGAAGCAAGGGCAGTGAGGCACAAGAAAGAGAGGGGACACTGCAGAAAAGCAAGTGCCTGGGAGCGGGACGGGGAGTGGCATCCCAAGCAGATGTGGACGGCCCAGCCTTCAGTGGGAG
>NW_007739299.1:18987-19884 GCF_000696425.1 Galeopterus variegatus | reverse complement strand
GCAGGGAGCCAGGCTCAAGCTTAGCCCCCCTGAACAAAAACATGGAAGAAACTTTTCTGGGGAATCTGATGGTTCAAGAGAGAAGACCTAAAGACATTCAGCTGCCCCTACAGGAAAGACAACAGAGTTGAACCATGATACTCATATGTGCAGGGTTTCAATAAGCTTTTAAGCACAAAAGATGACTGGACAATTTGAGAGGGAACGAAAAACACTGAAAAAAAANAAAAAAAACAAAAAAGAAACTTGGAGGAAACAAAATCAAGAATAAGAAAACTTCAAAATACTCTAATATTCTCAGCGAGGCAAGGAAAACTAGGAACCCATTGTACAAGAGCAGAATGATTTCATAAAATACATATATTTTTAAAATACATGTGTATATATATATACACACACATATACAAGGGGTCTTCAAAAAGTTCGTGGAAAATGTGTATTAAAGAACCATGCATAGATGTCAACATTTTTTTTGCACCAAAATAAACTACTAACTTTTTCTAACATGTCTGAACATGATCTAGTTTGAAGCACTAAGAAGGACAAGACATCAGTTTGAAAAGAGCCCCTATCATAGCAATATGAATTCTGCTAAAATTGAAGCAAGAACAAACATCAAATCTATGGTGAAGCTTGGGTGTAAGAATGTTGAAATCATTGATACTTTACAAAAAGTTTATGGGGATAATGTCCTAAAGAAATCAGCAGTTTACACATGGGTAAGTCATTTGAACAACGGATGAGATGATGTTGAGGATGAAGCCTGCAGCAGCAGACCATCCACAGGGAAGAAATCGGGAGGAAAAAATCTTGTTTGCCATAACTGAAGAAGACCAACAATTAACAGCAGAAACAGTAGCCAACACCAAGGACATCTCAACTGGTTCAGCTGACACA
>NW_007739299.1:16907-17351 GCF_000696425.1 Galeopterus variegatus | reverse complement strand
GCCACCGGGCCGGCCCTCCCACAAACTTTTTGATGTCCCCTTATATATAAGCCAAAGAAAAAAAGGCTGTTCGTAATGGAGTCTTAATCAACACTACTAGTCATTAGGAAGATGCAAATCAAACCACTATGGGATAGCACTTCGCCCACTACGATGACTAGAATCAAAAAAACAAACAAAAACAAGAATTGGTGAAGATGTGGAGAAATTGGAACTTACATACATTACTGGTTGGAATATAAAATGGTGCATCCACTTCAGAAAACAGTCTAGCAATTCTTCAAAAAGTTAAACATGAACCAACAGTTCCCAAGAAAAATGGAAACATGTCTTCACAAAAGTTTGTACACAAATGTTCATAAAGCATTATTCATAATAGCCAGAGAGTGAAAACAATGCACTGTCCATCAACTCATGTATGGGTAGATAAAATGTGGCATTTCC
>NW_007739299.1:14941-15739 GCF_000696425.1 Galeopterus variegatus | reverse complement strand
TAATGGCATTCCTTGGTAATTACCCAAATGAGCTGAAAACTTATGTTCACACAAAAACCTGCACACAGATGTTTACAACATCTTTATTCATAATTGCCAAAATTTTGAAGCAACCAAAATGTCCTTCGGTGGGTGAATGGATAAACTGTGGTACATCCTGACAGCAGAATATTGTACTATTCATCTGTAAAAGAAATGAGCTGTCAAACCATGAAAAAACCTTCAATGCATATTGCTAACTGAAAGAAGCCAATATAAACAGGCCACATACTGTATAAATCCAACCATGTAACATTCTGGAAAAGCCAAAGCTATGGAGACAGTAAAAAGTTCAGTGGTTGCCAGGGGCTGGGGGGAGGGAGGGATGAATGGGGGGNCAGAGAAGGGAGAGCCCCAGCAATGTCCACTGATACTGCAGAGAGAACAACCAACCCAGGGCAGGAGCTCAGAAACCAAGGGCCACTTCTGAAGAAGATAAAAGGGCTCATGTTAATGTGTTCAAATGTGTTCAGAGGAGATTCTTAGGACGGTGCAGGGAAGGGCCAGCACGTCAACCCAAATTAGTAATAAAAACACAGAAAATCAGGGTAGACAAAGAGGGTTATTTACTCCAAAGGAAATATAACAATGTGCAGAAATGGAAAAGTGCTTCTAATATACTCAATGGCTCAACTACTATTTACCTAGGCATAACGATGTGAATACTACATGCCGACCTACGCGCAATTTCAGTGAAACTCTATTGGGATCTTTGAGAGGACATGAAAAGTGAATTGGAAGGTGAAGGTTGGGATCTGG
>NW_007739299.1:12003-13308 GCF_000696425.1 Galeopterus variegatus | reverse complement strand
TTACTTTGGGTCCCAGCATCTTCTTGCCTCCCAGCAGAAGCCCAGCATGAGCTGCAGGATGACTTGCTCCGGGAACAGGAGCAGAGATCTAAATGACGTCCTAGGTCTCATAGCTTGTCAAAATGCTTCCTCTCTGCTTTGTGGTTAAATAATTATTTTCATTAGACCCAGGATATTTAAAAGCATATTCACAACTTATTATTTATGTTGTTAAATTTTATACCTCATTTTCTGAGTACTAGGCTGAAGTAGTTTCTCCACGAGCAATTAACCTGATAATCTTGGATTAGGTAAATGAAACCGTGGGAAAATATCTATTGTAAATTTTATTTTTTGTAGTATTTTATCAATCATTATAGGAAAACATGGTAGTTAAGTTCTCCCTTCACTTCCTGATTTTCTTCTTACTGGAGGTGTGGTGTTTGCAGGATTGTTTTTAGTTTTCCAATTGGTGTTCATCTGGCAGAGTCTGATTAGAAAGAAAATCAAGAATGTAAGTCCACTTCCGCACATGTCCTTTCATGTTCGTGACTTCTCTTCTCTGGGCCTCACTGTACTAATCCCCACATGCGGAAGGTTGCCAGCCCATGTGGGGTACCATTTTAGAACATAAAGCTGTTTTGACCAAGAAATATCAGTGGCTTTATAATGAGAAATCAAATTAGTTACATCAAATTTTTTAAATTTACCTTGTTTTTAATTGACAAATAATAATTGTACAGGGTACAATGTGATGTTTTGATATATGTTTACATTGTGGAATAATTAAATCAAGCTAATCAACATATGTATCACCTCACATATTTATTTTTTTGTGGTGAGAAAATTTTAAATCTACTCTTTTAGCAATTTTGAAATATACAATACAGTATCAAGTTTCCTCAAGAAACTAAAAATAGAACTACCATATGATCCAGCAATCCCAGTACTGGGATAAAAGGAACTGATGGGTGTCAAAGAGATATCTGCACTCCCCGTGTTTATTGCAGCATTATTCACAACAGGCAAGATATGGAAACAACCTACGTCCATCACCAGATGACTAAATAAAGAAAATGTGATATATGTGTGTGTAGCATATATATGTATGTGTACGCATGTATATACACAATGGAATACCATGTATGCAATTTTTAAGGGGGTATCTAAACTGCGTGTAAGATGGCAAGCTATTGAACTATGAATTTAGGTGAATTTAGGATAAAAGACACACTGATGTCGACTTGTACCTGGGTCAGGTTGGGGTGGTCTTCATGACAGTAACCTGACCACAGCTGTGAGGAGCAGTCTGGCTCATACCTGCCC
>NW_007739299.1:8666-10320 GCF_000696425.1 Galeopterus variegatus | reverse complement strand
TTCATCACTCACCTTCAATTACAATCATTCTGCCATTCTTAGATCATTGTAATTGTACCCACTTCCCACACACCACACAATTTTAGGTGTTTAGGTATAATTTACATATATTGCAATGCACACATTGTAGTTGTACAGCTTTGAAAATGGATAAATCAGTGTAATCCACATCCTTACCAAATATTAAACATTTTCATATTCCCAAAGTTCATTCATGACCCTTTTCGCTCATTGCTAAGCACGAGATACAACTGTACTTTTTTCAACTTGAATTGGCTGTTTCAGAACTTCATATAAGTACAGTATGCACTCTTTTGGGTTGGCTTTTTTGCTCAGCATAATTCCTGTGAGATTTATTCATGTCGTAAAATGTATTAGTTTCTTTTTATTCAGGAATGGTTTTTCATTGTTTGAATGTATGACACGTTGTCCAAATGATAAGCATTTTTGTTGTTTCCACTTTGGACCTACTGTGAATGAAGCTGCCTTCTACAAGTCTTTCTGTGAACACATACTGAAATTTCTTTTGGATAAATACCTAGGAGTGGAATTGCTGTGTTAGAAGATAAGTAAATGTTTTAAGTTTATAAAATAAAACTGCAAAACTTTTCCAACGTGGTTGGGCCCTTGTACTTTTCCATCAAAAAAAAAAAAAGTGTTCCCCTTTCTCCACATCCTCACCAACAGTTGATGTTGGGTGCCTTTTNAACTCACCAGCCACAGATTGCCTCCCATGGCCCAGGAAGGCCCCACCCACTTCCCAGGTGGGAACTCCCTCCTAGAGTGCCTTCCCAGGGAGTTCCCCAAATGGTACAGCCCACCAACTAGCCTCTAAATCTGCCTTCAGATCGTTGTGGTCACCCAATCAGTAAAAAAATTTCAGTCCAAACCCTTAACACGTATATTTCAACTATACTAACATTTTGTGATTATTATGAAACATACGCATAAAAAGAGTAAGAGAATCTAGATAAAAATAAAAATTTCTAGAGATGTTCTGATATTTTCTTCTGGAATCCCAGGAAACCACTGTGCACATCTCTTGGGTGTATTTACTCACCACTCAATCCCTCAGCTAACCGGAACTTGGTGGGAGAAGCAAACACGTGCCTCATAGGCCTTGGACTCACCTAAATGCCTTCCTCTGCATGGATAGGGACACTAAATAAGCAAATGCCCTGACTGTCCTTGGTTTGAACTAGACATCAACTATATGCAAGAATTCCAAGAAAGAGATCAGTATAATGATAAAGCTATACCTGTACACTGGGGAAAAAACAGAAAAAAAGTACAAAAACGATGAAAATCACCCATAATCCCACTACTAAGATACAACTCTGCTCACAGCTTAGAATGCAGATTTTAGTGACTTTCTGTGCATTTATAAATATTTCTTTCAAAATGTACTGTTTTATAAATTCTTTTTCCATTTATCATAAATGTTTTCCATGTCATTACATTTTTGATATTTTTTCATCACCATAACGTTGCATAGTATATTTAAATTTGTATACTCCATGATTTTTAAATGTTCTATTATGGAATTTTTCAAACACATGCAAAGTAAACAATAGTATAATGAACCCAAATGTATTCATCACTCACCTTCAATTACAATCATTCTGCCATTCTTAGATCATTGTAATTGTACCCA
>NW_007739299.1:7016-7232 GCF_000696425.1 Galeopterus variegatus | reverse complement strand
GTGTCCTCCCTAAGAACTCTATGCCTATATCCACATCATAGAGACATTCACCTTTGTTTTTTCTGAAAAAGCTTTATAGTTTTAGCATTTTGTAGTTAGGTCTGTGTTAAATCCTTGACTCTTTTTGTGTGTGATATGAAGTGGTGAACGATGCTCACTTTTTTCTAATATGGACATCCAGTTGTTCCATCACTGCTTGTGGAAAAAACTTTCTTC
>NW_007739299.1:4076-4967 GCF_000696425.1 Galeopterus variegatus | reverse complement strand
TTTTCTATATAAATAATTATGTCATTTGGGAATACAGAAATTTTGCTTTTTCATTTCCACTCTTTACAGTGTAATTTTTTTCTTGCCTTATTGCAATGTCCAAGATCAAGTGTAATCTTAAATAGATATGGAGAGAGCAGACATTTTCACCTTGCTACCTGTATTAGTCAGGGTTCTTCAGAGAGACAGAACCAATAAGATATGCTTATAAATATGAGAGAAGATTTATTAGGAGAATTGGCTCACCCAATTGTGAAAAGAAGTCCCATGATGGCCATCTGCAAACTGCATGCCAGTAGTGTGGCTCAGTCCAAGTCTGAAGGCCTCAGGACCAGGGAAGTCAATGGTGCTGTTGGTGTAGGTCCTGGAACCCAAAGCTGAAGAGTCTTAAGCTCTCATTTCCATGAACAGAAGAGCAGAGTGTATCTCACCTCCAGCAGATAGAGTCACCTTTTTTCTTTGCTTCTTTTTTTGTTCTCTCCAGGCCCCCAGCAAATTGGATGGTTCCCACCCATATTGATGGTGGATCTTTCCCACCCAGCCCACTCAGGCTCTCATGCTAATCTTTTCCAGAAACACCCCACAGACACACCTAAAAAGATAGCTGTACTGGGTTTCTTGGCATTCCTTAATCTAATCAAGTCAACACCTAGAATTAACCTTCACACTACCAGTGTTAGGAAGTTTTCAGTGTTTCACCATTAATTATGATGTTACCTGCAGGGTTTTAACATATGTCTCAATATCACTTTATTCCTATTCCCAGTTTGCTAAGAGTTGAGGTTTTCTTTCATAAATGGCTATTAGTTTTTTAAATGCTTTTCCCACACCTATTGAGGTAATACACTTCAAATAAACAACCTAATGTTACACCTAAAAGAAGTAGAAATA